>NW_010241053.1:0-523 GCF_000690775.1 Eurypyga helias | reverse complement strand
CGCAATGCTTTTCCCAACCCGACCCTGGAATTCCAGTTATGGAAGTGACAAACAGCTTTTCCACAGGGAACTCTGGCACTGTCATCAAGAGCAGCTCACCCGCTGCCGGCACAAAGCTTCCTGCGGCACCTTGCTCCATCTGGAGACGGTAGGAAACAGCCGGTTTGATGATGGCCATTCACCAGAGAAGAGAACCAGAGCCACGTTACCCCACGGCTCTTGCAGCCCAGGTAAGAATGAAACCGGGACTGGTTTTAGGACAGTCCTTGGTGTGGGTTAACACCCACTGGCGTTAAAAACCCGTTAACGTTTTTAAACCAGGAGGAAGGCATTTTGTCCTAGTACGTTTGTTCAGGATCCTCCCTGCAGAAGCTGCTGTTCGCCCTCACGTGATGAGCAAAACAAAGAGACCAGAGATGAATTGACACCCGTTTCCGTAAAGCATCATCCCAATTCCAGGGCAGCTGTATAACCTGCGGAAACCCACTGCGGATGACAGTCTTGGGCAGAGCAGGTATGAACT
>NW_010241052.1:0-20312 GCF_000690775.1 Eurypyga helias | reverse complement strand
CGGCCCGCGCCCGCCTCGCCTCGCGGGCAAAGCGCAGATGGCTGCCGGCCGCCAGCAGTCGGGCAAAGCTAACATGAAATAACCGGTTAAGATTTAACAATAAATTAAACCGTTTTAATTATTTCTGCCGGCATTTACTCGCATGATGGAAGACGTTTCTATTTCGAGGGCTCTCCCGTTAAGCGACAGATATTACAGAAATAAATAAAACTAGACTTCTGTAAGCGGGACGGAAGCTTCCCGCACACTACACAAGCACGTGCACCACGCCAGGGGCAGCTGCAGTGAGCTTCACCGCCAAGTTCACCAAGGCGACATAACTTACCGGGGTGCCAAGCCCCTGGTTATAAATAGCCCGGAGTGGGGCAGAAGCCTCCTGGGAACAACTTCCAAATCTGCCAAATCCTAGAACTACAGCTCTCTTCGGGAACATGTCCACACGAGCAAGAGAGGCCCCTCGCCCGGAGGAGAGGATAAATCTCGTTCCCAATCACCTGTGCTGGCAATACAGGGGCACTAGGAACAGTGGACAGAGGGTCAGATCAAACAGGTCAGGGGGAGGCCCTCAAGGAGTTCAAGATGAACACCCTTCCACATAAATGTAGCTCCAGTAACTTCTTTCTAGCATCCCTTTGGAAAGGAAGTGACTGCATTAGTCACGCGTACGTTTTATTTTAGTCAAGTTCATTTTTCTCCGTAAGATGAGGTAGGAAAACTGGTTCAAATTCATCTTTATGGCAAGCATCATGTATTTGGAGACAGCACGCATGAAGTCTTGCGTCTACCTTTGACTTCCCATCCAAACCTCAATAAACTGCATAATATTTATTTCTCAAAGGTTATTTTATGTTACTTAATATTTTTGGCGCTTTAATGAACATAAATTGATTTTCTTCACATTTAAAAAGCAGGCTGAAGTCTTTTGAGTGATTTAAAAGAAATAAAAACATAAGAAGTATGAACCTAGCAATGTTACAAATTGGGATGGGTGGCGGGGAAACTATGACGCAGGCACATAAAACCAGATTGTTTGATACAAGGAACACTCAACCTGTTTTTCTAAAGGATGCTACGGTTATGAAGACTATAACCTTGATTTCCAGAACAAAACTAGCATGCCTGCAAATGGTATTTGAACTACCAGATAGAGATTTCATGTGGAGACAGGAAATTTGACAGCCGTTCAGTCTTGTATTCATCACGGGGCCTCAAGTAATTGGAGGACTAGGGACATGTATACAAGTCTCCAAACCCTACTCAGCACAGGAAATTGCCAGAGAAGGTTTTCTAGACTGGGAGAAGTAAATCTGTTTCAGTTGACAGAATCTGAATTGAAAATGGTGGTCTACTCTTTTGGAAGTTGTAATGTAATGAGATCTATTGAATTCTTAAACTCTTCTGAGGAGGTTTCCACCTCCTCAATCATAGGGTCTCCGACAGGCTACTGGAACCTGCTTGCGGCTCCATACGGGCTTCCAAGACTGATCAGCCACCCTTACAGGCAGTACACACATGTTGTCAACAGAAACCTTCAGAAACCCTTGAACTGCAATTATTGCAGAGAGGACACGGCGCACCAGCACGAAAGGGACTTCAGAGGCACTGCAGAAGCAAGAAGCTACCTCTAACTCTCTTGGCGGTGGGTATAACAGAAATTAAAAGAGTGGCAAAAAAAGCCCGTGGGTATAGAGTCCAATTAAAAAAAAAAAAGGAATATGATGGCAACTAACAAATGTTATTAACTAATACACCAACATGGACTGTCCCAAATTGAGAGGGACGACAGCTGCCTTCATTAACTTTCTCCTGGCCTTTCCATCATATCAATCTTCAGCCATCAGAAGCATTTAAAGCTTCCACATAATTTCCTACTGTATAATGTTCTATCAGTGTTTCCCATTTTGTTTAGCTTACATAGTTTTTCAGTTTACCCCAGGGGGATCTTAGAAACAACCTCACTTTGTTAAAAGGCTTTGAGAACAATAGAAGATACTTTAGACACTCTTAAGCATCCACTGAGAATGTACAACTGCTTGGCTTTTAATTTATACATCTGTAGGGACATCTTTAACAAATAGTTTGGAAAAACCATGCCTCTGAACTCATGACATCTTGTAGTGTGCCTTGTACTTCCATGGCTCAGATTTAAAGTTGGTGAAGCACCAATGCATCAGAAGAGAGATCTCTGGTTTCTACTTACTGGAAAATTTGTACAGGTGGGAAAAAAAAAAAGATGATCTAAATGATAAAACCTACAACTACTATTAAAAAGAGAGTATTGAAGAAGTAGGGTGCTGTAAAACATTAGGACATTAGAAATGAATCACCAGTGGTGTTTATTTCCGAGTGCTCAGGTCTCACGATAATGAGCAGTTTGACCAACACCAGAACGAAGGAAGAAAGCTGATTTCTAGTGGCTGGCTTTCCTGCCTGTGCTAGCTAGGCTACACATTTGGGCCTTTATAATTTCAATCTATTCCTCTTCAGTGATGAGCTCCCACTAGACTCTTCCCTCACTGGGTCATTAAACAGAAGAGACAACTCCAACCACTACCTGACCACCCATTTCCAAAATATGCCAGAAACTCAAATACTGAGCTCTTTTCCATCATGTTTGAATGAATTTGTTCAAAGGGCTCAAAGACAGGCAGGAGAGGGAAAAGAACACAGCACAACATTTGCTTCTCTCACAACTTTAGCAATAAATAGGTTCCTCCTCCTGAAAAGCCTAATCGTGTTAAATGGAAAAATCTCACTTACCTAGACACTCCAATAGCCACACTGAAATTGACATCCTGATTTTCTTCTTCCAGACTGTTTTCCCCCACAATATTCCTTTGCCCAGATGGGGACCATAACACAAAACCTGTTTGTCTAGATACCACCTTTATCTGAGCCCTCTCTAAATAAGACTGTAAAGTAAGTACATTCTTTCAATAATAAGTCCAACGTAGAACAAAAATAGAAAATATAGATTATATTAAAATATAAAATATATGTTAGGTGATAGTTATTAATTTAGGTATTAATTAGAATCTATTGTACATTAGAAGCTTTAGACAGATCCGTGCTGCCTTAAGATATCGCCATGCCTCAAATAAAATACATTCAACAAGCAGCAATATTGCAACAGTAGTAACACTGCAACCTTCCTGGTCTTTAACAGAAAAATACCTGCAAGAGCTCTGTCCAGACTTAGATTTTAAATGTCAGTGTTGGAACTGAGCACACTCCTTTAAATGCATGAAAACATTCCTTTAAACACATGCACTGAAGCGACCAGTTTGATTTAAAACAGCATCACTGTAGTCAATGTCAGATACCCTTAGACAGATCCAATTTTCTGCAAATAAAATATACCAACTGACAGAATAATATTAGTTTAATAAACTAGTTTAATAAAGCTATTCATTAAAGTGTGACCTAAACTATGTCTCAGATCAAAAGTTGCTCTTTCGGTTTGAGTTACTGGCTTGGGCACACTTTTAACACTTTTCCCCTAGCTGCAAACCATTCCTTTCCTTGGAAAATACCTGTCAGCAGGTACCACAGCCTCTCCATTAATTGCCTACACAAACAGTTTTGTTCTGGCAAGGTTTCTTGACAGTCTGTTTGAAAAAATGTTCAGTAACGAAAGTAAATGATAAACCTTACCAAAACACTGAAAAGTTTGACAACTTTTAGTATTTTCTATAAATGAGAAAGTTCAGCAAAACCTGCTGCAATGAGTCATCCAATAACCTCAACATTCCCTAATGGACAATCGCACATGCTTTGCACCAAAGAGCTCTGCAGCTCCAATTTTAGGAATATACTGTATATTTCAATAGTATTAGAATGCAGTTTGATCTCACATCTAGAAAAACTGAAAACCTCTGACAGAAATAAAACCATAATTAACACCAGGCTTAATAAAATTGTAAATATTCAATTGATTTCTTTAAATAGTTTAGCCAAGTATTTCTGTATACTTTGTAGTCCTGTGGCTCAAAAAAAGAGCTCAAACCAGTTCAAGGGCCATTAAACAGCCATGTCCAAAAATCACCATCAGAAATACATAAATATACGATTATTTTAAGAAGTCAGAAACATCCCCAACAATGTTTTTCAAACTCAAAACTTTATACACCTCTACAGGCAAATAAGCTACAGATGTTTTATAATGCTTCCATATATTACTACAGAAGGCAATAGTTTTCATCGCCCCTTCTCTTTCAGATTAACTCATTTTCTGACCACTTCTCCTTTGTTCAGTGTAACCTCCCATAATCCACTTGTCAAAGCGTGATGATTTTTTTTCATGGAGGAAAAGATGGCTAAAGGGTAAAGATGAATGAATGAATGATTAAACAATGTGTTCTTTTTTTCTGGGAGCGAAAGCAGAATAAACCCCACTTTCTTAACATATGTTTTTATCAAAAACCCCTCACTACACTAATTTCCATTTTAATCAGTTTCAGGTGGCTTTCTTTAATGTGAAGTTTTAACAGTTAATATGAGCAAGTATATGCTTGCTGAAAAGTATATGCCTTTAGTTCAATATTAGGAAAGTTTTGATCTATTAAGTGGTAATTTAGTAGTTGCATCTTGAGTGCGAGTAACAAAAGACTTCCTTACATGTAGGCGTGCACAGCAAAAGCAAAGTGCCACACGTGGACAGAGCTAGTCAGAGGAAGTACGTGTGTTGGATTTCCAGAAATTCACAAGCCAAATTTCTCAGGGACACTAAGTTTGTAGATTAAAACAAAGGTGAATAGCCAGGCAGTAACACGTTTCAGAGCCCCTGCACTACTGGTACATCTAGCACACCAGACAATACTGTTCCTCCCGGGCCATGTCTTCATCCTTGACTTCTCCAATTCCACCCGTACTCTTAAATGCCACCACAAGGCTCTTCCACCTGCCTCACACCCTCCCCCTCCTCCTTTTCTTCCGTGGCAAGCTCTAGGAGCATCACTGCATCCAGCCCGCTGTGTGATTTGTCACCCAGGTCACACTTCCTTCCCATTTTACTTTCATTACCTTCATTTTCTCCCATGTCCCTCTGTCTAGGAGTGAAGCTTTCCCCCCTCTGACCCTGCTGTCCCAATTCCACCTTGTATTTGCTTGCTTCACATCTCCATCCATCTTATCCTTTCCCTGTGTGACACTGCTATGCACTCACTATTCTTGTAAGTGGGGGAATCATGAATTCCTGACAAGACTTGCTTTTACCCTCTCTTTACACACATTCCCATCTCCTGACACTTTGCTTTTACTTCTCTTAGTTTTTGCTTTCTCCCGTCTCCATTTCCACTCCTGTCGCACCATGGCTGCGGCCCAAATGATGCTCCTTATTTCTCACACCACTGCTTTCCAAGCCTAGATTCACCTTCCAAATCTACTCTTGACCAGCAAGTCCTTGCTTTACTACTCTCCAAATATCTCCTTTAAGGCTCTTCCCTTTCCTCCAGAACCTGGATTCACACAAGCAAGAAACCTCAAGTTCATGACACATGCAAACAGTCACAGATAGGAACAGGGGAGGTGGGGAGATTTTTCTGCCTGCACCTCCGTACCATCTCCAGGCTGGAACCACCCTCCAAGCAGGACTTTCCCATGTTCCAAGCTATATGTAACCAATGCTCACTAACATCTGGAATACTGCCTAAAAATTTTGGAACCTAAGTATATATATTTTTTCCAGTGTCACACATTATAATTCAAGAGATATGGTTAAGAGTTCATCTTCACTGCAATAGTTAAAGCTTGATTTACCCCATGAGTACAGTCACTCTGCACGTTTTAGTTATGTATGAATTTAATCAGAAGAAAACAGATCAATTAGAAATAATTGTCAGTTCTGTCTTGCCAACTAACATAGCCTAAGTTACAGCTCCATTGCCAGCAGCATGCCAGCCTCTCAGACTCAAGTCATATTTTCAAGTTTAAAAGCCACTTACATAAAATCTTGGATACTGATGGATGAAGAAGAATCAGATTCAAGGCAAGGGGTAAACCATACGTCAAGTTCACACCGCAGTGAAGACAGGCTCTCAGATTGCACTTTGTTTGGCCAAAACTACCCATATTCAATCTTTATGAAGAAAATTATGTAAAACTATAAAAGGTCAATAAACAGAAATGGTAATAGAACTTGGCAGTGTTACTTACATGAAGAATTTTTTCTGTTTTTCTTGTTCAATTCACAGCTTAATACATTACTTTATGTCTTAATGTATACCAGGAAAACACAGGATATGCAAAGAGTCCAAGTTAATGTTGCTGTTGGAAGCTTAATGTTTGCATTTCCTGGATTTTGCAATTTTAACTAGGTGAACAATACTGCATTGATTCTATTTTGGCATTTACTACAAATACCAAAGTATTTTTTCTTATTTTGTCTGAAAGCATATAAATCAGAGCTAAGCAGTTTGATAGTAAAGTTTTGACTTTTTTTCATTATTCCTAGTGACCTCTCCAACTCACCTGTCTCGCAGTGTATTAGGCAACGACAAAGGCGATACTATACATGTCAGTAAACACACCTGCTCTAGCAAGCGTAAACAAAAGTGTAGAATGATGCTTCTGTAAATTAAAATACTGTGAATTCAGAAGTTTTGATGAAGCAACGGAAAATCTTCTACAGCAAAAATGTTTCTTTGAGATGGTGACATTGAAGATTCCCTGGTAGCACTGGAGAAGTTAAAATGGGATTGTGCACTGTTCCTGTATATGTCATGTACTCCTGTATGCTCCTATTGGAGGATGTAACCAGAGGCACTTCAATCTTCCCTCTGAATTCAAAAGCCAAAATACCTAGGCAGTCCAAAAACCAGAGGGATTGCAGGTAACTGAATTCAGCTTACTGAGCTACTTGAGGAACCACATACACTGTACCAAAATTATAGTCACTGTGAAGTAACTGGTCTGTTCAAATCCATATTGATCCTAGTCATAGAATGGTTTGGGTCGGAAGGATGAGTGGATGAGTGTTCCTTGCATCAGCACCCTTGAGATGGTACGATAAGGAACCAAACAGTGGCTAGGGCTCATCTGGCACTCTTGGCTCGCATTCTGACAAATGATTTAAAGGCACAGTACTGATAGAGGTCAGTTGAATACTTACATTTTATCACCCTGCATTCTCAGAATTAGCAAATTCACTCAATTTTTTTTCTTTAAACAAAAAAAAAACCAACAAGGAAGCCTCCTCTCTTACTGCTCTGTAGATGGATGGGAAGGAGGAGGAGTAAAGGGATCACAACATATATATCTCTCAATTGTAAATCTCTTTCAGTGTTCTTAAAGGACCCCACTTCTCCTTTCTAAAGGTATGATGATTTACAGGGCTTTGTACCATGTGGCCATCAAGAACTTACATTATTATTAACAGTTGTGAACAGCTCAGGTGGGACTGAAATGAAGAGATTATATCAGAATTGCAGCTTCCATCCACATTAACCACTGCTGCCGTGACCATACCTCAATACCACACCAACAGATGGGAAACCTGCTGTCTATGATAGCACAGAGCATGGTTATAGGAACATAAGATACTGCTCTCAGCTGGGGGCTAAAACAAATTTTATCATGACTGCCAAGACACCAGAAAACATTTCTGTATCTAAGTATTCAAAATAAGGTATTTTTTTATTATGATGAATTGAGAACGTTACCATCAACTTCCAATTTAAAGCACACTGAGCCAGAAGAGGGAGCTCCTGCACTTCTCAAATTAGTCAACATGGATTTCGACTTTCTCTGCATAAGAAAGCAGCAACACTCATCTCATGCCACACACGGATATGCATCAGGTTGCTTAAAGAGCAAATACACAGGAAGAATCTAACATGAAACTTTAAAAATATCTGTATTATCATGTATAATAGAGGATTATATATCTTAAAGGAAAAAAAACTCTGTTGAGATAAGCTTTATTTCCCCCACACTTGTGGAGGGGAAATAAATGGTTTACAGAATGTGATGTTTTTTCATATTATGTAAACATAAAGCTGAAATAATTGTCTGCCAACTGTTTAATAAGTGAAACGACATGATCTATAAACAATGACACAATAGGTTTGAAAACTCAATGAGTTTCCTAACAGTGAAGGGGTGTTCTTCCTATCTTTCTTTAAATGAAGTTGAACACATCTCTTGTCTAGAATTACAAGAAATAAGTAACCAGATTTTGATAATTTTAATAAAGTTCGGAAACTGGAGAAATGCAAATCAAAAACATTTGCCATTTATTGCTGCAGAATATGGCAGCATTCTGATTTTTCAATCAACCTTTTTATGAAGGTGAGATTTTCTAAAACCTCTCAAATCCAGAGTAGCAATAGAGGGAAAACAGAATAAAATTGATTGGCTATTTCAAAGATTTCACTACATAAAATTTCTAAGTCACTTTACTTCAAAGTACACCTACATTGCGAATTGTCTGGTTTGCAACTGAACTAACACAGCTTAATCCTGGAGACAATTTGTGTTCTCTTTCAGGGAAACTAAGCTCATCCATGTGAGATTCTTACATGTTCCTTTTTTTTTTTTAAACTGTTTATTGAAAATGGAATGAAAACCAGTATAAATGTCCAAGACTGAACCAGTCCTTACTAGACTGTTACAGATAAAAGTAAAAAATGTTCAAGACATTTGTTCACACTGAATGAAGTTAAACTGTCAGAACTTCGGACTAGAAAGCATATGCCAGTTTGAAGAAGAAAGATGTAAGACAATTTGTGGTGGATACAGGAAATCACATATTTCCATCTTCCAGTGGTTTGAGTTCTAGGTAAGCACCCCAGTTTCCAGCTTCCCATTCCTTTCTGCTACTTTGATCAAGATTTTCAGCCTTCCAGGTTCCCAGGCAAGTGCTTTGGACTTTGATTTAGAGTTTCATTTTCCCTTGGGGAAAAATGACAACATTCTGGGTTTCTTTCTAAAGCAAACGAAGCAAATTTCTGCTCCTTACTGATGACTGTATTAGCATTTCCCACACAACCCTCAGCTTAATCAGAAATAAAACTTAGCATCATCATATTCCAGCAACCAATTAGCCATCTGGTCTATGCAGCTTCTAAATTGACAATCTTAATATTCTTGAACTAATGCTTTGTGCTTAAAACCAAAATGATATACAGCAGAATCTAGTCATCAATTACGAAGTCTGACTGCAATAGTCTGTTCTACAAGATCTGGAAATTCGACCTCATGATAAAGAAAAATGATGCTCAGAATTTTCCCATTGCATCTGCTATGACCTTCAACTGGGGTGGTGAAAGAGAAGAAAAAGCCATAAAGATAAAAAACAGGGCAAAAGCAGCAGTAATATCTGCTGCCAGGTTTCACATTACTGTCAGCTTTTACAGTACACCAATATAATTATGTAGTCTAAATTTCATACAATTTTGTAACTACTCCTCGCTCATTCATCAGTACCTTTGTGGAAAATATTACAGTATAACCGTTTTTCATGGTGTATTATCTGCCAAAATATCAGTGTCATAGCTCATTTCAGGTATGGCAGTATGATTAAAGCATACTAAGAGGTTTCTGACATGCAACTCAATTTTCACAAATATTTTAATTGTTACTCATAACATTATAAACTAGTTTAAACAAACATTAGGACCTAGAGGTTAATTCCCTAGAAGTTATTAAATGGATACCAGAAGATATTTCATCATTATGTAGCCCACCAGTCAAACAAAACAAAATACCACCTTTCAACAGAACATAATATAGCCATCATCAGCAAGGGAGTGGCGAGGATATGGAAATACAAAAGCATAGGAGCACTCTGGAAGAGTTTTCCAGTGTGGTCTGAATTCTTGCATCCAACAGCCCAGTGGGAAAAATCAACCGAACACAGAGACTACAATGACAGCACACATCTGTTAGCCTCCGCTGTTAGGCAAATGGACTAAAAGGTTTATGTAGGGTTTTTACAGGCTAACATTTTGTCCAAAACTTTAGAGACTCTAATTTTTCAAAGGGAATTTCCTCTTCATTTAAGTGTCAAGCATAGGTTTGAAAACAAAAAACTCAAGACATTCTTGAAGCCCAAGGTCATGCTTCTCCAAGGCCATCTCCTCTGGTCAGTCTCTGCTACAATGCCATTGCCTCTGCCCTACCCTTAGCTGGGAAAGTATGACAGAAAAAGGAAGAAAGAAAACTATTCACACTTTTTTAGTGTGAAAACAAGTAGGAATAAGAGACACTCAATTTCTTAGCTTGTAGATGCAGTCCACTTACTAAAAACTTTCAAGTAGAATGTACACAAACATAAAATTGATAATAACCAAATTCAGAACAAAAAATGAAGGGTAAATCACACAAAACTAACAGGTAAGTACACGTAAATAATCA
Source organism: Eurypyga helias (assembly GCF_000690775.1). Taxonomy (NCBI): domain Eukaryota; kingdom Metazoa; phylum Chordata; class Aves; order Eurypygiformes; family Eurypygidae; genus Eurypyga; species Eurypyga helias. The sequence continues at coordinate 9,959 of NW_010241052.1, read as the reverse complement.
AATAGTACGTTTTGAGGATCAGCAGAATATGCTTCTGTGTTGAATATGTATCATACATGTTGACACAGAAGAGGATGAACAAGAGTTGTCAAACTTGTCCCTCCTCTTCTGGCCACATGCAAAACCCCTTTGGGTGCTGATGACCTACAAACTTACTGAAAAAAAAAAAATAGGAGTTCTAGCTTAGCAAGCAATGTGAGAAACTGTTGATCGGTGATTTTCTAAAACCTCTTTTATACTGATGTGCTCAAGTAATACAGAATAACCACACTGGGCATGCTCCAGCCTCTAACTTCCCCACAGTCATAGTTACCAATGTGAAAATGCACAAGTATTTGAAAAATACATCACTGCTGCATGAGGAAGAAACTTTAAAAAAAGAGGAAGGAAAAGATCCTGTAGAAATAACAAAGCCTTTAGTTGTAAATTTAGCTCTTAATAAAAGAATAAATCACACCAACCAGGCACTTAGTAATAACCATTAAAAAGCAGCACAACATGGGTAGAGAAGATGGGACTGAGTTTGGGCCATCACTCTCCTCCTTTTGCTTTTAGAGACCCAAGGAGTTCGACAACGCACCAGCATCAGCTGGCCAGCTTGATTCCTGAAGCCAAATGCCAGCAGTGACCAGCCCAACCACTGTCTCTTGCACCTGAGGAGACCAGAGAGCAGCCACCCTACTCTACATGGCCAGCCACTTCGTCACAGTGCCTCAGCAGGACTCCAAAGGCCAGTGATGGTTCTTTGGCCTCTTCAGTGAACCAAGATAAGCAAGGTCTGTCTGCGATAGGCAGCGACACCTTTAATTGTTTTTGTCTTCTCTTTCAACTCCAAATAAACCCAGCCTTGCCTGTGGGTTTAAGGCAGCCTCCAAAACAAAGTTGTTGCAAGGGGGAAGAGTATAAAGCTAAGGGGAAGAAAAAAAATTGTCCCGGCCTTCACTGAGAGCTGAAGGAAGCTCTGAAAACTGTGCAAACAAGTATGAGCAGTGAATCTCCTATCAAGCTTACTTCCACACTTTGCTTAAGACACCCGCAATATCCAATAGTCTCACCATAAAACCGAGATTGGAATGGGAACATTGCCTCTCTTTGAAAAATCTAGCAAGTACATCATGAAACAGCCTGTTCTCTGTAGGCATCTTGGCCACATCCAAGCCCATATTCTACAGACATAAGTAACCATTCTCCTCCTCCTTCATTCCCAGTGCCCAAAATATACCCCATCTCACTCATTGCACAGGACAAGTCATGCTCACCGAGTATTTGCTTTGTCCTTAATGTGTGACATATTGGCCTGATTTGTGGCAAACCCTCCAAACAATGCTCTGAAGACAGGATGATCTTTTCCTTCTGCATTTCCACAGCACTTGCTCAACAGACCACAAGGTATTGAAACATTACAGAAGTTTAATTTTCACTTAAAAAAAAATATATATCTAATTGCAAATGCATTTCAAAAGACACCTGTTATTACAAGTACCTAGTCACAGCCCAAACTGACAGAAAGTAAGAATCTATAAAAATATTCATACAATATAGTTGTCTAAACTTCAAAGTCTAACAATAGCATAAATGAAAATAGGCTCCAATGGACAGTTTCTGGAGTATCATATTGGATTACTGACAGCCTTTTTACATATGCAGAGATTATTTCCTTGACTTTAAACTACTCAGGCAGTTCAATTCAATGACTAACCTAAAATCCAAATGACCAAGTAGGAACTTCAACATAGGAATGCTTGATTTCATTTTCCTGCATACAAACGAGAAAAAGGAAGCATGGCAGGAAGATGTGCTTGTTCTACTTTTCAGAAAGATAGTAAATTGGATTTATTCTTTTAAATTATCATGGAGATCAGTATTTCACTTTCTTAATGAAACTATTTGCATATATACCAGACAACTGTTCCCATAGGAATGAATATCCAAAATTTAATTGATATATGAAATTGTTTAGGACATTCTTTATATTTTTGATTCAGCATTGACTTACTGGCTACTTGCACAGGAATTAAGAGCAATAATGTTATTCTATTAAAAATATAACAGTTTCCCATCATTCTTAGCAGGAAAAGTACAAAAAAAAAAGAAAATTAATGTAAGCTATCTAACTGCTTAAATAAAAATGTGTACACGTACATCATATAGTCCTGTTAGCAAAAAAGTGGTGCTAGCTAACAGGAATGAATGTCTTCAGAAAAAGCCAAGATATTCCTGGGCAAATAAAATTAGAGTTACTTGAAAACAAATTTCCAGATGCTTGCATAAATTGTTTCCTAATCTGGTTATTAGAAAACAATTTTACTAAATAAGCTCTCTGCACTATACTGTTGTTTTACAGTTTTCATACATTTTGAAAACGTTCCTGCATGAGACCATCACTCTCTTAATCCCCAAGTCGAAAGAGAAGGCACAGATGGGTTTAGGTCAGGAGTAGTGATTAATCTGTAGTGCCCTTTTTGCAGTGCTATAATACTTAAGGGCATTTTAATGAAGACCTATATGTGCAACAGCACCATTATGAGTAACTTTAATCTCTGCTGAACAGAGAGGATTTGTACAAGCCAGCTTCCAAAGACTCACATCAGGAACTCAAACACAGGTACATCTACTCAGCAGCATCTCTTGATAAGTTTAATTTAAATTACCTAGAAACACTAATTAATAGGTGATTAAACTCACTAGAACAATTCAGTTGCCAAGGCAGGAACACAATGCAATTCTCCATTTCAGTTACCCACTGCCTTAATGACACCTGAACTTCCCTTTCTTACAACCTTTTGGAATAGCTGTAAGCCTTACAACTTCCACAACAACTGAGACTGAAGCATCGGTTCAAAGAGCACATTGTGTCACGTAGGACCATCAAAACGTTTATACAATGAGAACTAAATAAGCTCTAAGTGCAAAACTTTAAACTGCTCAATTTTAGAACACGACAATAATTTAAGTGATATTCTTTCAAATGTGGTTGCAAAGAAATACAGTTTCCCACAGTCTTCATACAAAAGAATACATAGTTTATGATGACAAATCATCAACACCTACATGGTTCATTAGCTAAACGAACTGCAGCTTTCTGAAACATTGCCCAAATCTTTCCCACTGGAGCAGCAGTCATTTCCCACCACCTACAGAGACAATACGCTTGGACCACTGGAAAACCGGCATTACTGGCTCTGCTCTATATCCTTAAAGAGTTTCTAAGCCTCCTGATATTTGGCAGGCCATGGACACAAGACTAGATTAGCAGAAAGACTGAAATACAGGATAATCTGAAATATAAAAAGACAAAATATCCATAGCCTGCGGCTAAACAACACAGATATTCCAAGAGTTGTTTAGTGTAAATCCCCCAGTCTCCCCAGTTGCCCTTGCACTAGGAAAGGATAATCTTTCCAAACTGAAGAAGAAAACTCCAATTTTTTTTCCTGTATTTCCAGAAGAGAATACACAAATCAGCCTAATACCAGAGGGAGAGGAAGATTTATACTCAGGTTTGTTTACGTGCCGTAAATGTGCTGTTCACATACAATGTTATCCTGAATTTCAAGAAACTGCCTGTTGTCTTTAAAAGACCAGATCAGAAAAAACAAGTCACAGACAATCAGAAGACAAAGTCACATGTAAAGTTATGAAAGGACCAAAAAAACCAAGGTGAAACTTGCTGTGTTATTAATCTGCAGTAAGGCGCTGGGAGGCTGCCAAGTTAGTTAATCCATATACACAAACAAGTTAATGATGACCTGAGGGAGCAACACTGGATTTACACATTGAAGGAAACACCACGTAGGAAGCATTAGGAAACTGCATGTATTTCAGAGCTCTATGCTATTATTTCAAAAGCTCTTTAATACACCAGACGGAACTCTAATGAACACAGAAGCGGAGTGTCCCCAAGGAATCCTATTGCCATCCCTATTTCCATCACAGGATAGGAATTCACAACAAACTAGTAAAACGAATACGTATCCTCATTACAAGTGTTTTTGGAATATCTTACCATGCACTTTTTAAGGAACAGAATCATCATCGAATGGTTTGGGTTGGAAAGGACCTTAAAGATCATCTAGTTCCAACCCTCCTGCCATGGGCAGGGAAACAACTGCTGCTTATTGTGTTCAGCAAGTTCACATAATCTGAACAAGAAATACTCCACTTTTATTCTTTACATTATCAGGGTGTAATGGAGAGAAAAATCAGGACCTGCAATGAGTTTCCATTCAACCTAGAATTTCTATATTTTAATACCAGACAGCAGAAACCTGAATTCTCTAAAAAGGAAGGAAAGATACATGTTCACTGCTGGTTTTAAAGATGAACATGAAAATAGTTGGATTCCCAGTCAATTGCTGATGTTAAGATAAAATTGTCAGCCTTTCTCAGAAAAGGGAAATTATCCACCCTCCGAAAATGTTTACAAAATTACCAGGGGGGGAAGGAGGGAAGGCATTACTTGTAGTTTAATTAGAGATCAGTTTACAACCTAAAGACGGGATCAGACTGCTTATCTAAACATGGGACAGAGAAGCCTGCAAATCCATAGACAAACAATTCCTAGAACAACTGTGTCCTCTACTGAATTTTTTCCTACGCACTCTATTTAAAGTAATTCTCTAAAGTTATAGTAAAAAGGACAAATATCTTGCCACTTTGTCCTAGAAAAAAAAAAATACAGTCATCAGAAACTATATGGCACGAGCAGAATCACTGTATGCCTTTTTGCCACAACCAACCACCATGTTCATGTGCTCCAATGCACTTTAATTTCATTTTGAAGATACAGTAGAATAGAAGCAGAACTTCAATCAGTGCTGATGATCGACTTATTATGAATCAAGTATTTTCCCACTACAGCAACTCCTCTGCAGAATCAGAAAACTCAGAATCCAGCTGCAAAAACAAAAAATCCTACGTTGAATTCCTACATTGGACAGGCTACACAACTGCATTTTCTGTAAACACAGTGTTTATATTGTAAGACTACCTCAAGTACTCTCAAAAACAAATATACATTTTTACATGCTTAAAGGTGACTGTTCTAAAATAGATCCAAATATTAATTATTTAACAGGAGTCGCTACTCTCCCTTATTCCTTCCCACTGCTACACCAGGCATTAAAATACTCCTTGGCTCATTTTAACACACAGGCATATTCCAGTATTCCCAGAGCTATAACTTCGTTTAGTACCCTAGAATCAGCTGCCCCAATCTTCTTTATTTCACATAATTCATGAAATAACAAGCTTTAACAGTTGACAGAAGCACCATAAAACACTCTGCTGAGATCCTAAAAAGGTATCCCACCAGACTTCTCCCACTCTTCCTAAACGCTTTCATCTATGCGGTTGTACCTAGCTGTGTAGAGAGACTCAGCTGTCATTCAGCATAAACTCAATTGTCATAAATCGTGGTGGTATAATTGGCCTGTAGGAATGAAAAAATTCTTATAACAAAACTTAAGATACTACTTTGGAGAGTGTAAGACACCCACAAAGTCTGTTTATGCAGCACTCAACTGCCACCATCAAGTCTGAACTGCAGCTTATGAAACAGTGATTACTAGTCTTTCCCAAGAACACGCCTGTCCCGATTCCCAGCACAGGGTGTGTACCTAGGAAGGCTGAGCAAACCCTGCCACCAGCTTGCACACTCTATCGCCACCTCTTCCGTCCCACCAGAACAAATGGGAAGCCAGGGATAACAGACTCGTCCGTTCTATGTCAACTGTGGACATGCTGCATCTCAATTATTCTCATAATCTTCAATATGATACTTTATGGAAAAGGAGGTTAAAAGAAGTTAACACCTGAAAAAGTACCTGACTTCCAGTTTAGTATAAGATTACAGATATTTAGAACTTATTTTCAGCCACTTATTTTAGGCTTCTATCAATCCCGAATGTACCTGCAATGCCACCTCTACTCTGTCTGTTTTGCTGCTTCCTCATCACCTGTGAATAACATGCTCACAGCCTGAAAGTTAGGTTTGTGTCAGCCTGAAAGCAGGCCACTGATAGTCTACAACGGTTTGATGACCCAAACCCTCTAACACACTCTTCCACTGCTAACAAAGCCCTGACACCACCTTCCTGCTCTTCAGCCAACTCCACATGCATAGGAGAGAAAAACAGTAACTAGGAAAAACCCTAAACCTTCAGTACTTATCCAGAGTAAACATCCGTGTAGTAGAGCAAGAATTCTGCGTTCAGGACAGCCAGGACAGAGTATCTAATACACACTGAAGGTGACACAAGTAAAAATTACTTCCTCCCCCAGTGACCAGCAGCACAGCATCTGTTTGAGTCAGAATGACTCTGGACCATCAACAGTAGTATCAATAGATTTGTAAAGTTCCTTGTTTGTTTTCACAGTATTTTGTGAAAACAAGTTCTATAACTTATGCCAAGTGTAAAGCACTTTCTTGCATGGTGTTTGGTACCCCAACTTCTCAGAAATAGTGATGATTTCCTGTTAATTTCCTCCCTTTACTTTCTCTCACATCTTCCTTCAAGCACCTCTTTTCCAAACAAAAGTGATTTTATTTACTTTTTTTCCCCCCTTCTAATGGGGAAGCCATTTTGTATTTCTTACATTTTGTTACCTCTTTTCATTACACTGGCTAAATATCCCAGAAGACTTAGAATCACATCAGTCCCAGAAAGAAGCAAATGTTCAAGCATTTACAAGACTGAGGCAAGGGAGGGGGATAATTTTGTGTAGGATTTTAGAAACAGGCTGTGGATTTTTTCCATTTCCTTTCTGTCTGTACAGAAGCTCAGGAACTTCTCAGCATTTCAGCAAATACGTAGGAATCAGGGCCCATACACAATAACTGGGTCACAAAATTCAACACCCATCTCATTGTATGACTTGCACTGGGTGATGGAGCAGGAACACATGCTCTACTCCTGATTACATGATGCTGAGTCTTGTTTTGTCTTGCTTGATTAGGGAAAAAGAAAAAACCCACAGACAGCCTCACCACCCTACTGCAGTTATCCTCCTGGCCGCTAATTTTTTTTTAAGCTAAGCTATTTCTAGTCACCCAAACCCTCTGAGTGGGCCTTTTCTTCATAGTACAATTCAAAAGTATGCTTTCACAGTAATGTGTTAAAACAGCGTTTGTAAAGCCTAATACATATGCATGTACACAACATTTTTCCATGCTTATCCCAGATAAAAGTGAAATAAGCCATTTACAGCAGAAGGAGAGATGACAGAACAGTTCCAAGTGCAGTAACTCCAGCCTGCATACGGAAGTAATTACAATCACAAAAATTTATGTGAATAACATCATACAGGTTGTCACAATCAGTCGTCACCTATGAAATAAACATAATAAAATAATACTTGGATATTATGTTTAAGCACAGGTGTGTAAGTCTTGTTTTCCCTGGCATATCTGTTGAATATGGCAAAGAAAATCCCCATCTGCAGCTTGGGAGCACTCTAGAGTGCAAAAACCAAGGTCATTTATTACAAAAAGCTATCTTTCCATGGTATTTTATTCATGACATAATGAGGAAAATGTTATTTTGAAACAAATTATAATATCTAATGAATTTAAAACCCTAGAGCTACCATTTGATACTTTCTGTAAGATGTTTCTGCCAGAGATCTTTCTCTTTTAGGAAAAATGTTTCTAAATTCACAGATTAAACAATAACTCTCCATGACATAGTAAAGCCCGTCAAATTCAACACCTCCTTAAGCTAGTCATTACAAGTCACATACTACAATCATTTCTTAATTGACTAGAAATAAATATAATACTGGTGAAAGTGCCAAGAAACATATTTAAGACAGCAAATATCCCATGGAACACTGAAAAACAAGAAATGATTCAGAAAGCTCATTAACATGAAAAATGCCTCCCGCAATTACTCAATAGGAAGCTGAATACAGCTATTCACTGGAATTAGCAAATTAAGTTTGCCTTCTTTTCTACGAATTCTATTAATATACAGACATCATGACGCAAAAGAAGTCTGTGCATGCACTTGTATCCATTTTTATTTTGTTTTGAACTGGAATGTCTCGTCTCTGCAACCATCTTTACAGAGGCACAGAAACATGACTACTTCTGCCTTTCTCTAGGAGCATCTTCTTTCACCTGTCCTACACGCTTACTTATGGTAAATTTGTGACCAATTCCTGTATAAATGGGTAGAAGTTTATACACAACAAAAGAATGAAGAGCCAGCTAATTGTCTATGTGACTGTTAGAAAGCAAATTAAAGAATTCTTGTGTTTGGTTCTTGTTTTGTTTCTTGAATCTTACATAATCATAGTTTCTGGTACCATCATACCTTCACGTCTTTTCTCCATACCTGATCAACTTGATTATTTGAAAAGAGCAATTTAATTTAGATTTGGGAGTTGTATTGATAATTATATCCTATGTAAGAAAACATTAAGATTCTGAATTCCTTAGCACCTGTAACTAACTGCAGCCTGTGACTTTGAGATCCCTTGACTATGAAAGATTTGGGTTGGACATGTTATAAAAACATTGTGCATTTGGTCAACAGTTTCAAGACAGCTACTTCAGAATTTTACTTGTGGTCAAGACCTAATTCCAGGCTAACAAACTACTTGCTGCCCACCTTTGAAAAGCTAGAAGAGTTTTAACTACGAAATGAAGGTACAGACCCTGAAAGTTACAGCGCAATGTTACTTGCAATCCAAAATACCTGTGTGCTGAGTGCTTAGAAAGCAACCATCCAGCTACGTGCCATCATTCCGGGACTGCCGTACAAAACATACCCTTGGAAAAGATGCAGAGATCATCTTTCCTCGGTACTACACTGCAAGACAATCATTAAGCTGTAGGCAAGCTTGCCTTCTGCTTCAAGAACAGTAGCTGCCTTGCCTTCATCAAGGTCTTTTTACAGGTAGAAAAGAAAAATTAATAAGGACCGTCAAAAGAAATGCATTCATTTTACTTCTATCTCAGGAACACACTCCTCAGGGCAGCATGAGAGAAAGCTTCAAGGCATTCATGTGAAGATTTGAAGGTAGTCATTAAGGGCTGATTGGGGGTGGACCCCCATATATGAACATACTACTGATGTGTTAATGACAGGAAGGATAGGAGTAGACAAATAAAAGGACTTGAAGGGAGGTCTAGTACCCTATATGTAACTCAGTAAGAAAGAGGAATCCTGCAGAAGAAGAAGAATGACATGGTGCAAGCAACAGCCTTGTAAAATCTTTGCAGCAGAACTGCATTGCAGAGAGAAGCCTGACTAGATGTTAGATATTCCAGGAGAGAGACAAATGCTGCAGTAATTAACAGAAGAGATTGTATCATCCAAAATCTTCAATGTTGAAATCTGTAAGAAAGAATATGACTTACAGTCATTTCAAATCCTGTGATAATAGCTAAGACTTAAATATAGCCTTGACATGATGAGGAATTCGGAACATATTTTCCTGTTTATGAGCTCAAGTGAGAGACAGAATAATGGCATCATTCACAGAAAATCAAGAAAGAACACAAGAGTAATTTTATAAATGGTGATGAAATTATGGTATGAATTGTATTATACAAGAAAAAAGTAATGTGCCTTTTAAAATTACAAGTTAAGATTTTTCCAATAGTATACTTGAAAAGTAATAAAGCAATAATACATTCCAGTGCAATTTGACAATAACAAATTTTTTAAAGTATATTAAAGTATAATCAGACATTGCAAGTAATGAGAAATTTACTTTAATGTTTTTGTAATTGGTATAATCACAGTTCTAGCTAGTGAGTGTATGTCACAAGAATTTATCTTAAGCAAGATGACAATGTAGGAAAACCAGTCTTGAACAAATTATTTCAAAACCTGCATCCAAAACACATAAAAAGATAAAAGTGCTAGTGTTGATCCAGGAAGACAAGGCACAAATAATTCAGTCTTTCTAAATTAAACTTATTTTTATGCACAACATTAAAATAATTAATT
>NW_010241051.1:8109-12704 GCF_000690775.1 Eurypyga helias | reverse complement strand
CTGATTTAGTACAGGGGGGAAAAAAGATTTGTTCTTGACTTGGGCGCCCGTGCCACGCCAAACCCCGGCACCCCCTCTCCATCGTGGGTTTGGCGCAGGATGCCAGCTCCTGCCAGCGTGTGGGTCTCTTACGGGCGGGCACACCCAAACGCATTCAAGCCCAAAAAAAAGCCGGATCCTGGCCTTTACAGCTGCCAGCCTTGTAAAAACCAAGGGTCTGCCTCTGGTGCCTTCTGAGTCCCCTGGCAGGGAGCCCCAGGCTGGCAGAGGGGCTCGCGCCAGCGCCGCGCAGCCCCAGGCTGGGGAAGAGGAGGTTGATGCTCAGGTCTGCAGGCGAGGGAAGGCCGCCGGGGACTTCTGATCGTCTCGTTAGCTCACGAGAACGGCAGAAAATAATTGCTCGCTGTTCAATGCAGTCCATCTGTGTGGGATTTTCTCAGTAATAAGTGCATACGGCCTGGTTTTAATGTTTTTCAACGTTTTTTAAACTGAAACATTTCCTAGTGCCGAAGCCCGGGCAGAAATCAGTTCCAGCCCTGGGGGCAGCGAGGGGATTTGGAGGCACAAGTCTCAGGCTGACTTTTTAACAGGGTTCGTACAAACTATCCTGCCCGTAATGCTCATGTAATTGGCGCTTTTGAATACTCCAAGGAGGCCGAGGTCCTCTGAGGCTTTGAAAGTATGTTTTACAGTATTTTCTGATGTGATATATAAAAAAACCCTAATCATGACTCAGGCAAGCAAAGCTCCTGAGACCGACTTAAGATTATTTACACCCACCCACACCCCTTTTTAAGTGATCGTATTTAAAGCTTTACAAAATGTTGGGGTTTTGGTGGGGTTTTTGGTGGGTTTTGTGGGGGTTTTTTCTGTGTTTTTTTTTTTTTTTTTTAACAAAAGCTGATTTTTTTCATGCATTCCCAGGACTCTGGCAGTTTTGGTGTAAAACCCGTCCCGCAGCCGGCTGCAGAGAGGGCAGGACGCACTGGCTGGCCGAGGCTGGGCTCTGCCTTCCTGCAGAAGGGCTCCAAACAGGAGCTGATTTGTGTTACTTCCCTGCAAGATACGGTCTGAGACTTAACCCTGGCCAGGCAGCTGGTGACTGCAGGGAGTTCTGGCCATCGGGATGGACGAAATGACGGGCTTGGTCCTTTCCAGACCTCGATTTTCCCAGTGTGTGAAAGCCGAGCAGGTAAATGGAGCAATTTCCCTGGGATAAGGGAACTTCGCAGGCGTCTTGCACACAGTCGTTAAAGCCGGTGCTATTAATGACGCTCTGACCCCTGCCAAAAATCTGTCCTAGTAATTTCCCCGTGCGGTGAAACGCCGGGCATTTCTTGTGGCTTTGCTCTGCCGCCTTCCCCCCAAAGAAGGGGGCTGCACACCCTGCCTGCCCCACACTCAGCCCCATTGCCAGCAGCCCCATCATCTATCCTGTCTGGTAACCGGGGAGGGAGTGAGAAATAACCCCCCTAATCCCTTACCAGGTTTGTATGCTCAATCTCTCTTTTAAGTGTCACCGAGTTAACTGGCTCCCTTTCCAGGACCATTGCTGGGGTGGGAGCGATGCACCCCACGGGCGTGACGGTGGCCCCCTCTGGACCCTCAGTGCCTGGGCTGCGATGTGAGGCTGCCAGAACCCCAGCAGCAACCCTCCTGGCTCTCTCGTTGTGGCTCTTCTGCTCGGGGCTGCCCACATGAGACAAAGCAGACCCCGTCCCCCCTGTGCCCCCCTATCTTCCCCATCCCAGGGCTCCTGCGGGTGTAGCAGCACCCCAAGGACCCCCTGATGGCTTGGGTATGGCAGCACACCAGGGGCTATTTTGGGCAGGGTTTTTTTCTGGGCCACTGTTGGAAAGCTTGAATGGCACAGGAGTCTGAATCTGGCCTGAAGCATTTCAAATATGCCTCGCCGCAGGCTGGAGCACCAAGCCTGCCTTAAGTGGGCAAGGGATTTAGTAATCGCAGCCCATCCCGCCAAGGGCACGGGAGCCCAGCTCTGGCTGCCACAAAATACCTGCTGGGGCCGAGTATTGTACAATTTTCCACCTACTCCTGAATCCTGCAGTGGAGAACTGCGGCTGAGTCCCAGCTGCAACACCTGCCCTGGCTGTGGGTCGCATGGGGGGCGCTTGTGGGGTTTTGCAGGGGTTATTGGTTATTTGGATGACAACATCCTGGGGCAAACTATTGTGGTTAGTGACATTCCAAGAGAGAGCGGCAGGAAAAGGAGAAATTGGATTTTGGGATAGTCAGGGCATCTCACCGAGCTTTTTGGGAGCTGCCACCAAAACCGAGAGCTCCCCTCTCCTGTACACCTACTGAATGTTTGGGGTTTCACAGCTGTCCCCAAAACTATATAACAGGAAAAGGTGGAGATTTTTTTGGTGCAGGAAAGCTACTGAGAAGCTTCCTTTAAAGGTTGCAACACGCTTTAGGTGACCCCAATAGTTCTGGTTCCATTTGGTTTTGGAGGAGGCACTTTCCAGCTTTTAACCCTTTTTGCCCAACCCTTTTAAATCACAGAATGTGAACTCAGGGCAGAGAGGGAACATCTCCCAGATGCAGAAAACCAATGTTTTTAAATGGCACTTGGTCTTTCTCAGCCATCTCCCAAGCATCCCCCTGGCCTGAGCTGTTCAGAGTTTGATTGTAATTTATAAATAATTTTTTAACCCCAAATTTATAATTTTTATAGTGCATATATACTTTTCCAACTATGTTTTTGCTGCTGTTGGGTGAGGCCAGTTTGGGCCATGGAAATGAAAGGGTGGCAGTGAGGTTTTTGCCTGAGTGAAAAGGCGGAGAGACTCCATGAGCAGCGCTGTGTCCCAGGACAGCCTGGCCACCACCCACAGTGGGGACACACTGGGAGCAGAGTGATCCATCCTCGAAAGGGTCTGACATGCTGGAAATGGGGTGACACTGCTAGAAACGGGTGATATATGCTGGGAAAGGCGTGATGCATGCCAGGAAGGGGTGACACACTGGGAATGGGGTGACACACCAGGATGGGGGTGACATACTCTGGAAGGAGATGTCACACACCAGGAACAGGTAACATTTGCTGTGCAAGAGTGACAGACATCCAGAAGGGAGTGACAGACACTAAGAAGGAGGTGACAGATGCCAGGAAGGGGGTGACATGTCCCAGCCCAGCAGCTGCAGATGGCACAGGGCAGTCAGCTCAGCATCGATGTGCGGTAGCCTGGTCGGATTCTGTGGTTTTGGGCCACCTCAGCCATCACACGCGTGTGCCTGCATGTGGGGCAGCCCGGCTACGGAGCGATGCACCGCAGAGCCGCAGCTCCCCTCTGCCCAGCAGCACTACCCACCACTGGTTCTCGAGCTGTGGCTGTCCTTTCACCGTGTATTATACAAATAATATAAATAACTCGTCCTCGGACTTCAAACATGCCACTTCAGATGTATGGTGGGAGATTACAGAGTTTGTTAAAGCTCAGGTCTTCAATCATCCGGGCAGCTTCGAAGCTGCTCACTAAAATACAGATCAATGCTTCAATTTTATGGGAGGCCTGTCCCATGTGACCAGACTCAAATCCCTTATTTTATGGCTTGCTTATACATTCCTGGTGAAAAACGGTTTACATTTTGGGTCCCGGGAGCTCTCCTAAATCAACTGCCAGGTTTTTGCAGCTGGTAGTAAAGGGAAGCACTGTCATCGGGCTGCCCGGAGGTGAACGAACGAGCCGCCAGGCACGGCGGCTCGCCCCGGCTGCTGCCGCAGCAAGGACACCGAGCCACCGAGGGGACACCGGCCACAGCATCCTGGGCACCCCCGGACAGTGCCCGAGCCATGGCAGCATCGCCTCTGGGACACCCCAAAGCTTCAGGCTTCAGAGACACATGGATGAAAGGGTTAAGCCGGGCTGGATGGCTGGAGAGGGAGGGATGCTAATCCCCCAGCTCTGGCCGCTGCTAATTATTTGCTGATTCAGCTGCCGAGCTGAGCGCAGCCCCAAAGCAGGGCCTTGGCCCACGCCTGCTATCAGCGCCGGGGATGCTCGTGGCTCAGTGTTGCCTGGTTTCTCTCTCGAGGCAGAGCTGAGTGCGGTGCCCAAGCCCTGGCTGCCCTTCTGCCTTGAGAGCAGCAGTGTGTCACAAGCAGGTTTTCCAGGGAAACTGAGGCAGGGGTTATCCCTAGGTAGATGTGAAGGAGTTAGGAGTTTATCTTCTCCCATCTTCCCGCAGTGCTTCACCCCTTCCCTTCACTGCTGAGCATGAGAAAGGGAACTGAGGCACTGCACGGGCTCAGTCCCCTCAGGGGACCTCAAGACCCAGTGAAGACCAGAGCTGCCACCCGCTGCGATGGCACAGGGACTCGCGGGGATGTGCCGTGGGGCAGAGCTTGGCAACACACTCCCACCTTTGCCAGCTGCATCGCCTCCCTTCCTTTGATGAGCCCAACAAACTTCCAGCGTTTTCCAGCAGCAAAGTCCCCTGAGGTTACCACTAAGAAAGTCCCTCCAAAGTCCATAAACCCCCCCCATTGTCACCTGCCACCTCGCCTGGGCAGCTTCAGCGTTGAGTGATGGCTGGGATGCTTAGCTCCTGCCGGCCAAGGAGCAAAGCGG
>NW_010241051.1:0-8079 GCF_000690775.1 Eurypyga helias | reverse complement strand
ATGGCCATAACTCCTGCCTGCACGAACCCCTCCTCATGCCAGCTCCTTTCTGACAGGTACCGGGACGGAGAGCAGCTGCTTTGCTGGAGAAGGGACCTTCGGGCTGGAGCTGGAAGGAGCCCGAAGGATGACAGTAAATACCCAGTTATGCTGATGGGGGGATGAACCCAAGTGAACCCGTACCTAAACCTGTGATGGGATGGTTGGCTGAGATGGGTCTGAAATCCAGCTGGGCTGAACTCCTCCAGCTCCTCCCAAAGTGAACTTTGGTGGTACCCAGGCAGCACCCTGAGAAAACCCAGCTCCTCTTGCTGAGGCACCCAAAACAAGACAAAACCAGCCCTCAGCTCCTGACCCCATGGTGCTGAGGTGCTGGTCTGCTCTGGGCATGGCTGCACAGGGTTCCCTGTCCCCCACTCTAGCCATGGCCAGGGCAAGGCTTCAGTAAAATGCCAGGCGATCTTATCCCACCCTTATTAAACAAAGGTGAATTCCCATCTCAAGGAAAACAGACAGCATCCTCCTGCTTCCATCTGTTTAGGGGATTTTTTTCCCTGTTGCAAATGTCTAGTTTCATAAAGGGTGGGGGGAAAAAAAAAAGAGCCCATATTCATCTTGCTTTGAAAATGCTGTAAATAAATCAATTCACTCCCAGGCATAAGCTCTGCCTTCTCTTTGCGGTTGACTCCTGCCAGTGCTAATTGGAGCCAATAGGCACATCATGAGGGGAGCAACCCTTTCTACAGGCAGCACTTTAGCCTGGCGAGCATGTTTACAGCCTTATTTCAAAGCCTTAAGGAGGAGGGATCTGTCGTAAACCCTGGCAGCTTTTGCCACGCAAACAGTGCTGCTAGAATATTTAAAAACCCAGCATTTGGGTGGAAAAATATAGAAAACACATGTTTCCATGCACGGTCTGCTGCTGCTCAGGACTGGATTTGTGGCAATGTGCGGCAGGCGGGGAGCTCAGCCTCCATCCCTGCTCTGGATGGCTCTTTATCACCCTGGGACCGCTGAGGTCCCCCCTGAGGTCCCGAGGTGATGAAGAACCGTCCCTGGCAGGGCTGGAGAACCGGGGCCCGAGGGTACTGTTAGTTCTAAGTGGCCCTGAGGACCCTCACCCTCCCCATAGTTGGGGACCGATGTAAGCTCAGTGCAGTGCTCAAGGAGACATATTCCCTATACTGTGCTTCTCCTAAAATGAGCCCTCAAATTTTGGGGTGCTTGAACACAGTGGTTTAGAAACAAGCTCCCTTTCCCAGTCAATGAAAGAGTTTAATGTTGCTTTAGTTTTTTGAAGAAAGAAATATCTGGGGGAAACTACAGAAGTTAGTAAGGATGCTTTCAGGATTACCTTTATCTGAAGAAAATAAGGAGAGATTTCCTGCATTAAAGATGTCAGTGAGGTTTATAGGAAAAGTACTGTCCAGAGGTAGGTGAATGGGTGAAGGAGCTGTGTGTCAGTGTGGGATGGAGAGACCATGGCCCCTCGGGCTGGAGGAGCAGCAGGACTGGCCACAGCTGATGCTCCCCGATGCTGGACGCCGCAGCTCTTGCTGCATGCAATCTGCTCAGCACCACGGTCTCATCTCTAACACGTGGGGATACACTCAGTGCAAACAATTAGCAATAAATCAGGTCTTCCTCGGACAGCCCCCCCAGTGGTGCCCTTTGCCGCTCCCAGTAGCCAGCGGTGCCATTTCCAACCCTCCGCAGGGTCAGGACCTCTCCGTCCCAGCTTGGTGGGGAGCAGGCGGCTGGCAGGACTCCAGCGGGGACAGGGTGCTGCCACAAGCCTTCCCCCAAAGATGAATGGCTGCCAGTTCTCTTAATCCAGCCACTTTGGAGAAGTTGTTTGTTCTCATCCTGTTTGAAACAGCTTCAAAGTGGCTCCAGTCTAGACTGTGCCAAGACAAATTACAAACCCAAAGCACTGATATAAACCATAGGGGAAGGAGTCATTTGCTCTAATGTAATTAAAACAAGATATCATAATGTATGTAAGTATGCATATGTGCAGGCACGCTCTCTCCTGGCAGGGCAGTGAGGAAGGAGCACAGTGCTGCCAGGCTGCTCCCAACAAAACCTGAACCATCTCCAGAGGTGGGGGCTGCTGCCCCCTTTAAAGAGGGGCTGAGCAGAGAGACCACGCCCCCAGCACCCATCAGCCAATCGGGCTGCGCCAGACAGCTATGATGTCACCACCTCTGGCATAAAAGGTGAAGGAGGAGAGCCCTGCCCCAGACGGGTGGTGGGTTTTCTGTAGTGGTTGGTATCCCTGGCTCTGCTGGGTGGTGGTGGTTGGTGTGATCCATGACTGGTGGGTATCCCTGGCTCTGCCAGTTGGTATCCCCGGCTTTGCTGGTTGGTGTCATCTGTGACTGGGCATATCCCTGGCTCTGCCGGGTGGTTACATCGCTAGACAGCTATGACGTCACCACCTCTGGTATAAAAGGTGAAGGAGGGGAGCCCTGCCCCAGACGGGTGCTGGGTTTTCTGTAGTGGTTGGTATCCCTGGCTCTGCTGGGTGGTGGTGGTTGGTGTGATCCATGACTGGTGGGTATCCCTGGCCCTGCCAGTTGGTATCCCCGCCTCTGCTTGTTAGTGTCATCTGTGACTGGTCATATCCCTGGCTCTGCCGGTTGGTATCCCTGGCTCTGCCGGTTGGCATCCCCGGCTCGGCTGAGAGGTGGTGGTCGTCGTTGTGGCCCGTGACGGGTGGCCCCACCGGCTCGAACGGGTAGTGGTGGGTTTTGGTGTGGCCCTTTACGGGCGGCCCCCCCAGCTCTGCTCAGTGGCAGTGGTTGGTGTGGCCCATGACGGGCCGTATCCCCACCTCAGCTGGTTGGCGGTGGTTGGTGTCATCCGTGACGGGTCGTATCCCCGGCTTTGCTCGGTGGGGGTGGTTGGTGTGGCCCGTGACGGGTCGTATCCCCGGCTCTGCTGGGTGGTATCCCCAGCCTGGTGACATGGGGTGACCTGCGAGCGCACAGTCTTCCCTTGTCATGCCAGGGAGGTGCCTCTCTTTAAATTAGGCTTCCTCAGGGCCCAGCGGGCTCTGCACCCCCTGCACCTTGAGGCAGGGTGTGCTGGCTCCATCATCGAGAGATCCCTACCCTGGGTTTACGGCATCCCAGCCAGGAAAGGAAGCAGCGTTACATCCCTTCATATCTGGGTCTCCCTGACCACTGGGGAAGCTCTTTGCAGTGATTTTCAGAGCTGAGCCACTGCTAATATACCACCTGGAGCAACTCCTCTGTGGGTCTGCTCTTCTTCCTGACTCAAAGAAAGCCAAGGGAAGCACACAGCTACCCCAAGGACCACGCTGTAGTTTCTTTGAAATGCCATTTTTGCTCCTCTCCCTTGCCATGATTTTTCTTTGACCCAAACCTCCCTCCCTTTCATATTTCTTTCCCGTTCCCTTTCTCCCAACCTGCATCATGGAAGGCTAAATACCCCTGCTCTCCGGTTGGAGCTGCAGCAAACAGCTAGTTCAAATCCCTGTCCCTTGGCAGGAGCCTGGATTCGATCCCCTCTAACGGGCAGGATAACGAAGAGCCCAGAGCATGGGGATTACCACTAGCCCATTCCCCAAAGCATCGCTCACTGGGCTGTCCCAAATGCAAACCTGGGATAAAGCACACTAATTGCAGCCCCTCGGTCAGACAATGGAAAAATCGGATGCCTTTCCATGACAGCCTCGTTACAAGGGTTTCTTAAATGGGGGTTGTTCTTGTCATTAAGTAGCCATAGCTCGGCTCCCCAAGACCGGAGGAAAAGGCAATTTGAAAATGTATTAAAACAGGGAGCTTGGCAGTTCTCCTGGATTTAGAACAATTCATGGATTTAAATTGTTCCATTTCAAATATGTGTGCTTGTTTTCAATGGAATTAAATAAAGATGTGCAAGATGGAGGGAAGGCAGCGTTTTCCTGGATGCTTTTCCCTCTCTGGCTGTCAAGGGAACGGGTAACACTGGGCCCTGAGGACTTGGTTTAGTAGCAGTGTGTTTTCTGGGCTGCTCTTGCAGCTGGCGCTGTGGCTGACTCATCTGATGAGTATAGGGAAGCAAGAAGGCCTATTAATACCAAATTTTCTAAAGTTTTTCAGCCTGACTTCTGGTTTTACGCTTTCCTCCCACACTTCCTACCGTGCTCCTGCCACCAGTGGGACTGGCTCCCCAAGCACGAGCTGTGACTGTCGGGGGACGGACAGGCTCCTCTTCTCCAGCTGCTTTTTCTGCGGGGATGCCACATTAAAAATAATAGCCTAAAGGTTGATAGCATTGGACTCCCGGGCACCGTGCCTTTATACACAGCCTTTGATTTGGCATGAAACATCGGTAGTATCATCATTATACAAGTTTCCACATCTACAGGGAGAAACTCATCAGATATTTGAGAACTACATGCGAACCTAACACCTCTCTTACTCCAGGAAAAGTAAAAAAAACACCCTTAATTTCTCTTTAGACAGCAGCTCTCAAGCTGGGAAGGTTTATCTCGGCAATAGCAGTCAAAGCTCCTCACTTGACCAGGAGTAGCTGCTAGGGAGGAAGGGTCCAGCAGTACCCCAAAAAGATGTCCCCTCTTTCAGGTAGTGCCAGGAGAGAGCAACCTCTTTGCAGAGCACTCGCACACCTTTGCTTGCTTGTGCATTTGTTAGTCACTCATTTTAAGACCAAGTAACAGAAAATCCTCCCCCTGGCATCATTCGTGTGTGTGTGCCAGCGAGCAGCTGAAAGGGGAACAGGAGATAACTACGAGATGGCTCGGGTAGCAGGGGGGATGGAGGAGTAGCTTGAATCCAGCCCAAACGCTGAGCTCTGTGGGCATGACATAAGCATTTAAGCCTTTGGTTGGGATCTGGTGATAGAAGAGGGCTGGAAAGCACATTTCTTTGGTGGTTAAAGGTCCTTTTGTCGGTCCATAAATCTAGAGGGAGGTCTGTTGTCTGTTTATTCTGTTTACTGCAGTTACCTAACCCGTGAGCCTCCGTGTAAATCATGGCAAGCCGTGATTTAGAGGGGAGCTGGTCTCCCTGTGGCGTGTGCACCGTGTCCCTGGCCAGACCCCCACGCAGGCAGCGTGCTCCTCCAGAAGCCAGGAGATAAGAGCAATAAAAGCCGCAGCTCTCTCTCCAGCACCACTACATTTTTTTTGGCACGACCATGCATTGCTGCTAACTGGTGGAAAGAAAAAACCCAGCCCTTTTTTTTTTTTCCCTTTCCTTAGTTTTAGGAAGCAGCAAGCATTTCCCAGGGCTCCCTGGCTGCAATGCCCCACTTCCACCCAGTCATCCCCAGGGATGTCCGAGCATCCCTATCTGATGGGACTTGGCCAGACGAGGAGGTGGCCAGGCTGATAACCCCCCGTGGGTGCCCGGCACGGGAAGCTGGTAGCTCAGCCTTCCTCACCTGAGAGGTGCTGGCTCCCCGGAGAAGAAATTGTCTGCCGGATAAGGGAGTGACTCCCAGATAATGGCCCAGCTGCTCTGTATGAGCCCCCCGGCCCCGGGGGAAAACCGCCTGTGTTATCTGTCAGTAGAACATGGGGAGTGGGAGGAAGAGGAGGGTTCGAGCAACTGAAGGGGAAAAAAAATCCCCTTTGAAATTCCAGCCTTGGCACGCCAGGCTTGGACACGCAGGTTTGGTGATGGAGGAAGAATGATGCAAGGCTGGAGGACTGCAACTGCAGAGCCAGCTCACCCTGGGGGGAGCAAGCCCCAGCCCAGGGAGGTCCCCACTTCACACAGCCCAGACTCCATCCCCCAGCGTCCCTCCAGCCCTTCCTCCGCCTCCTCCTGCCTGCTTCCATTAAGCAGCCACAGGATTCCCTTGGCCTTCTCTGTTAGGATGTTGCTGCCAGTTTTGATGCTAACCATTGCGCTCCCCCGAGCTCCCCCCATTTCTAGTCCGGAGCGGCGCAGCGGGAGGATAGGCCCAGGTCCTTGCTGTTTAGTCTACCGATCAGTTTGGTGACAAGGAGTCTAGCAGCTGGCAGAAAACACTTTCATAATTGCTCACAAGCTGGCTTTGAGCTGTTTGCCCGGTGGATCTTTCTTTCTTTCTTTAAATCCTAGAGCGGGGGGAAGGGGAGGATGATTGGCAGTGGAGTGGATGAAAAAGGTTATATCCCTGGCGTCGAAGTTGGGGCAGCTGGAGAGGGCTCTCTGCTGACTCCAAATGTGGAGGGATTAGGGGTGTTAGTCACAGGGAAAAGTAGTCAAGAGGCAGCTGGGCAAAGCACAGTGTCCTCCAGGCAGGCTGGGTTGGCTCACCCCATGATCCTTGGAGCAGCCTTGGATGAAAAGCTGGACAAGCAGTGCATGGCTCTGGGTGCGCAGATGTGCACACAGATGTGCGTGTGCATTTGGTTGTCCCTCACAGGGAGGGTGAGGGTTCAAGGACACCCCAGCCTGGAGCCCATGGCCAGCTTGGATGTCCAGCCCCAGCTGCAATGTCCTGCCTTGACTTCAAGGCTTGAAGGGTTGAGGATTCCATGCTCCACATCCAGCAATGGATAAACATAATCTGCTGGAAACCAGAGCAGCGTCACGGAGAGACATGCTGGGGCCAGCATGTGCCAAGGGGGGAGCCCAGATGGCCAAACCTCACTCGAAGCCTGCGAGGCCTCTCTCTGACTTCAACTCGTGTGTTTACTCCAGTGAGTAGGCAAAGCAAGTCACCCAGGGTGGTCTTCAGGGCACTGGGCTTCCTCCTTGGAACAGCGATGATCGTCAGCCCCACAGGGCTCAGGGCTGCTGCCTTGGGGTGGGATGCAGACACTCCGAGGAGTCAGCACAGTGGCAGGGATGACAAAGTGGATGCTCTGATCTGGCCAAAGAGATGGGGTTTGTTTTCTCTAGCAAGCTGGAGATGGAGTGGGACTTGATAAGAGCCTTCCAAGATCTCCGAGGCAGCAGTGATCAATAGGTCTCGGGGTCTGCTGGAGCTGGGCCAAGATGTAATCAACTTAATTTGCAGTGAGAAAGCTCAAAGGACAGACATTAAGACAATTCAAGCACCATGGGAGGGACAGGGAAGCCTGGGCCAGGTTACGTGAAGGGTACTTGAAACCGAGTTGGGTGAGGCTGTGTGGGGAGCAGGCAGGTGCAGGCGTGGGGTTGGAAGGACTTGAATCCATTGAGCTCATGGCCAGGCAGGGGACACACAGCAGTGCCACACGTCAAGGACATCCCTCTCCCGCATCCCTGGGTGTCCCCATGCCAGCAGCTCCATCTGTCTCCAAACTGACTGCACAGGCTTGAGCCAAACCATCCAACCCCCATCAGAGCACAGCCTGGACCATTCAACATCCCCTCGGCAGCTCCTGCCCCGCGATGGGACAGGGACCGGCGAGACATCCCCAAGCCGTCCCTTGTCCCGTGGCATTGCTCCAGAGGTGGCATCTCTAAGCCCAAGATGGGGAAGCTCAGAGGTTTTTTAGACACTTACAAGCTATTTTACGGGAATTTTCTAAGTCTTTTGTTTTGGGCTGGTGCCTTTTGGCATTTTAAAGAGAAAAATTACGAGGGGGCCGAGGCTTATTAAAATCCAGAACTCGACCACTCCTGCAAAAACAACCCTGCTTGTTCCAAGCTGGCTTTTACGGCCGTTATATGTGTGTGATAAAAACTGGCTGGGGCTAGTGGCGGAGTGGTATGGCTATTGCCATATCCCAAACCGCATGTTCACGGGTGTGTTAGTGATTTGCTCAAGCCCTCTGACTTTGGAAAGGTTTCATTCAAACCGAGGCAGGGGAGCAGTGCTTGTTTGGGTTTTTGAAGACTCTTATCACGTGAAGTTAAATCTCTGGTTAAATGAGAAAAATTAATCAAGATTCGTAAAAAGCAAAGCACTTTCCTCCCTTTCTGGATGGTGTCTCCAAGGCTGCAAGGAGCACGCACGCTCTGTAGCCACCGTCAGCTGCAGGAAAGCTTCCAAATCCTGTATCTCCGCAGGCCCACGCTCCTGCCCCCATCCTTTCGGTCGGTGCCTGCTGTCTGCTGGTGACGAAGGAGTTTTATCTGCAGGGCTTTGCAATCAAAGGGCTGCGATAGGCAGGGTAGGATTAACCCC
>NW_010241050.1:0-15631 GCF_000690775.1 Eurypyga helias | reverse complement strand
GAGCGCGCGAGGCTCAAGCTTCCCGCGTCGGCGGCCGCCGCGCACCGGCACTCCCACGGCCCTGAGGGGAGACGCGGCCCTGCAAGGGCTCTGCGGCACCTGCAGCCAACGGCGTGACGTGAGGTACTGGCTGAGCCCTCAGAAAGGCGTTATTCCTTCAGATTTGAGATTGGAAATACGAGAGAACAAAGGTTTGAACGAGACCATCTCCTCTTTCAGGGCTGGGTTTCCCACCTCAGGCAACGAGCACACAGGTAACCACCATCAGCCTTTTCCATAGATTCCTGTAAATCCCTGAAACAAAACACGTATTTTTTCATACACTGAGGTAATTTTGACTGATAAGGTGGAAAGTTAAGCAGTTGAAAGCTAAAGCACAATAAAAAAAAAAAAAAAACACAAAATCTTTATCTTTGACATCCCTCTCTGGCAAGGCTGCACGACTGACTTTCCTCACATTCGACATGACTTATGCTTTCACCCAAAAATTTAAAAGCTTGTTTCTCTTCCCTTTTCAACCGCTGTGCAGAGGCAAATAGCAAAGCCAGCGAGGGGCTGGGCTCCTCAGCTGGAGCAGCCGGCCTGGAAATAGCTCACCTCATGCAAACTGCTCATCAAACCCACAGTGATGTCTGTTAATGCTCATGTTTTCCCTAGCAAACCTTTCCAGAAGTGTTTGCGTGTCATTTTTATGTAGCTGCTACATGTGCACAAATATAGGCCAGAAACGTTGTTTAGCAGGTGGAGTTACCAACCAACACCAGAAAGATTTTCTATGTATGCTTGCAGTTTGACTTTTTCTCCCCTATATTTGTGTCTTCAGAGAGAACTCTACACTAGAAACAACATTTAGCCAGGCTTAGAAGATCAACTCATCCTTCTCTTTCTCACCAAGACATAAAGCCAGGTTAATTTGACTTTACAATATAAATCAAAATAACAGTTTTGTTTGCTCTCTGCATTAGACAGCTCCCTCCCACACACCACTTCATGTCCTAGCAGTAACGCAGCAAAACCTGAGTTGTTTACGTGTTTGGATCTCGAGACTAGAGGGAAGTTAAAAATAGATCAAGACCTAGAAAAAAATAATACTGCTTTTTCGAGTCACATCAGGTAACTAGAGAAACAACCATTCAATTCAGTGCAGAACAAAAGTAATATAATCAGAAATCTTTCAGTCTCACAGGGAATAGGAACACAATAGTCAAGGGTTCATTGCTGCTTTAATTATAAACCATGTTAAATCAATCCCTTGCCTTTTACAGGGGTCATATTTTGCTAGTGTGCAATCAGCACCATTTTGTTTTTAAAAATGAGGATTCCACAGAAGGAGGAACAGCATGCAGGATAGACAGAAAATCTCGTCGTTTGCTGCCATCTATCAGCAGTGAAGAGCAAGACAGGTAAAAGCTAAATTTACAATAGCAGCCTATTTACAGTATAAAGCGTAGTAACAGAAGCCTTGAAACCAGAGCTTGTTCTGGTACTGATTACACTTTGCTATCTGCACATTCCACTACTGGCAATGGCAACCTTTGTTTTAGGAAGAGAATCTTTGACCTTTCAAGTGAGTTTTCTTAATGTCACTCAGTTAGGTCTCTACTGCTATTGTCATTTTTTCAGAAAAGTCAGTTTAAAATTCTTATAACTTAATTTTTTTAAACTTTAATTAAAATTTATTTATATATTATCTCATTTTATTTTTTTAAGGTTCATTTGCCATAAGAAGATATTGCCCTTCTTTCCCCAGACAAGTCCACGTTCCCCATTATTTCATTAACAGTAGGAGAGATACGATACAGAGCCTGAAGAACTCCAAAAGATATCATGAAACGCCTAATGTTTTACAGTCCAAGTAATCAATATCAGTAATCAAACAGTATTCAAATACCTTAATTAGCAAGAGAGCTTTAGCATACACTATCAAGAAATATAGAAAATCTGTATGAAGCCAGAGTGGTCCTGAATTTTGCCCCAATTTCCTCTGTTTACTTTAGGGTGGTGATGTTGGCCTAAGAAAAATCAGCTGGTTGAACTTCCTAAAACTACATCCAATTGTAAAAATATGCTAAACACCTTCCTCTGTTAAGGTAAAAAAATACATTCCTTCATTATATTGCAGAGGAACACAAGTGATTATGAACATGCCCTGCCATGAACAAATTATCTTACCTTGAGGATGAACAGATGACATAACATCTGGAGATGAATTATAGTCTTTCATACTGCTGCCAGCTTAGCAATTACCATATGTTGGATTCAGTTTGCTATTCAGTAAATAAGGGTGACCTTTTTTTATTACTAAAACAAAACAGCAATAGTCATGGTTAATATCCAAGCAAGAGATTCCAGGCTGCAGTGAATTCCAGTGATGCCCATTATGCTGCCAGTTTACACAGGCCTTTGCTATTGCTCACAGCAGTTGCTTTTTAAAGATTTATCTCCTATTTCACTATACCTTTTTCTTTTCTGATCACTACATATCATTACTAATTCAAATCTGTGTTAGTCAACTTGTATTCCTCTGTCTCTTTCAAAAGACACTGTTTTGTGTTCTCACTTCTGATCGACAGATTGCCTTTCACTTCCAGCACAGGGCCATAAAAGAACAGCTATTGCTGGAACTTGAGATGGTACAGAAGGATGTCTTTGTCCTGAAAAGTACAAGCTTTTTGCAAGCTTTTTGCAATTGGTGAAAACTCTATTGCAGACAAGCCCCATTTTACCGTGAAATCATTTGCCTCTACTCACAGCATTAAGCCTTCAAAAATACTTTAATTACAATAAATTTTTCTTGCTACTTTATTTTCAGTCATAGCATAAATAAAGGATATAGCAAGGAATATCATTATTGGAAAACACTTAAAACATGCAATGGGGCCGTTGCCGCCAAACATCAGGGACCACCTCAAGCATCGCTAAGCAATGTCCCACATAGTCCCACAGTACCTGAGCAGGGCAGGCAGAACTAAGGGGTAGTAGCAGGGCCCACTCAGGAGCAGTAGAAGGCTATAAACAGAGCTACAGTGGAGAGGCAAGATGTATCCAGGAGACAAGGCTGAAGACTAATCTGCCTGGGCCTTAAGGAAAGTATGTATACAGTCCTGAGCTGAAATGGAGCTCCCGGGCGACGGAGCAGAGGGCTGTGGTTGGGTCCCATCTAAGGCTGGTGAGACAGTTAGACCTAGTGATGCCCTTGACAGTGACCACTATCAATTAGAATTTTTTGATAAAAGAATCTTTTTATCTTTTAAACTTTTGGTTTGGTTCTTCAAGTTATTCTGAAAGTTGTAGCTTCATTATGCTGTTTGTTCACCTCTGGCATAGAATAATTGGAAAACCATTAAAACCCTTTTTTTCTTTCAATATCCACTACTCCTTTTTGTGTGGCTGGCACCTCACACCACCATATCTACTTGCTGTTTTCCACTCCTGAAATAACTGTCTCTGGTGTTCACACAGATGTCCCAGCAGGCCCATAACCTCCCACCTTGCTGTCTTAATTCATCCTTGATCGTGTACCTCTGCCACTGTTTTTCTGCACTGTTTTAATTCAACACAGCTCCTCCTCAGGCCTGTCCATGATTGCATTTCTGCTCTCCTGCTGTCTTTTTGTAGTTTCTTGCATAGTCTACAAACTATTACCATTCCTGAGTTTCCTTTGGTGTTCACCTGCCTCTCAGCCATCAGCTTGCAAGCTGAGATCTGTAGCTATACATTTTGTTTAGAATTTTTAATATTAGAGCAACTCTGTTTCATCACCCTCTTTACCTGAACCAAACTCTAAACCTGACTCAAGTTCAAACAGTTCCCAGCTGATTCTGGTGAGTGGGTTCCCAAAGGAGACCAAAGTCTCTACCTAAAAGCAGCTACTGCTGATGTTGCCTTTTTTTATTATCTAGGTAGCATTGCATACCCAGGAACAAGGTTTTAGGCTATGTAAGTTTAGTTTGTTCCTTCTAGTTTGGTTTTTTTTTTTTGTTGTTGTTTAGTTTCTGTCAGGTGTAATGTATATCAGTCACTTTCTTTTATCCTTTGAAACAGTGCATTGCCCTTCTTTTGCTTTTACTTCTTCAAACAAAGTGATAAACTTCCTTCCTTCTTCAGTGGCCTTCCCCTTTTTCCGTGTTCCCTTACCATGTTTTCTTCTCCTAAATTGTGTTCACTCTCACTACTTCATTTCTGAATAAAAGTTAATAGGATTTTCATCTTTACAGACTTCACTTCAACGTTGTACAAGCTTTTTTAGGAGCTTTATTTTGCAGTGCTTATTTACATATCTAAATACACCATAAACTTTTTGAAGGTTTAATCTTGACCACCTGTGAAATAAGAGATCGTGTTGCTTCATCTCATCTTTTCCTCTTTCTGCAGATCACTGGCTTCTTCTCTTCAGCACTAAAGCTTAGATTTAGAAGCCTGAAGGACAAGACAGGCATACAGGGGGATTCCTGAAGAGCCTTAGTCTGTTTTCTTCTGTATAAGATATAAAGCCCTAGCTTCTTGCAGAACTACTGAATAGAAGTGTTAAAATCATGCAGGATTAAACACAAACCAATTTATATTCCATAAGCTTTAGACAAGACGATGGAGTGTTCCTAGCCTGTCAGGGTTGTGCCAATACCATTACAATAGCCATGACTCAGCTTATTTAGAGAAAATTAAAAATCAAGTGGAATGGACGTGAAAGTGTCAGCTGAAGTAAAGATTTAGGCTTCACATACATTTCTGGGGTATTTTCATATATCAGAGAGAGTCTAAGCGCTCCGTAGGAAAGTGTAGAAAAAGGATGTTTGTTAAGAGAGAGCATCTGGATATAAAATAAGTCAAAAAACGAACTAGTGTTTGGCAAAAGTGATGTCTTATGTTGAAATAGAACACAGGAGGAAACTGTTTTCTTTAGCTGCATCATAAGCAAAAAAGTTACATTTCAAAACTGCAAGCATATCAGTCTTATGAAATCTTTGAGGATGATCTATCTGGATACTTCTATTGTAATTATTACTGTGCAACCTAGAGAAAAACTTGATGGTTGAAAGAAGTACGGCATTCAGTTATGGAAGAGGATTTGATTACCCTTCTGGAAAAAATGAAAGATTGTTGAAGCCATAATGCATGGACAAAAATAACAATGGCTAAAATATTTACTTGGTGGTTGACTGACTAAATTTGTTACAGATGAATCCACAGTTTACCCATAGCACAGGCAGGTGACCTGGTTACAACATTTGTCTCCTGATCCCTTTCTAATGCAAGATCCAAATCCAGCAATCTGATCTGTGTGGGAGGACCCACACACCTGCGCAGAGGCCCGCTTGAGCAAGTGCAGAGGAAGGGTCATGCCTACGTAGATCAAATTGCAGGACAGCAGCCAAACTTTGTGTGGATGGGACCTAAATTTGTCCCTCTTGTGCTCTAAAATCATGACCTGCTGACATAAAGTAACACAAGCTACTTGGTGGTTGATAGAAAATTGTGAAGCTGCTATCTTACTGTGGCTAGGCTATATTCTGTAGGTGTTGTGTTACTTTGAGGTTTTTCAGATGGTTATTCTGAGAGCAGGTGGCACGAAGACTTTGTTTTATTAAAGCCCTAATTCACTAGGTCCCGATTCTGTCTAGAGCATGAAGACCTATCAACTGGTTTTTTTCTTGAACTAAGCTTTTATTTTTTTAAGTTAAAGCAGTAATCCTTAAAGTTCTTTTGCTTGTAATCCTACTCACAGCTCAATAATTTTGTTTGACATCATATACAGAATATTAGATGAAGCTAAACTTCTGTCTGCTTTTCAACTTTTTTTTTTTAATCGTCATGTCGAAGTCCTTTTTAATTTGCTTAACACTCCTTCAGATAAAGATCTAAGGCAATAAGCCACCAAACGTCCACCAACAAAACCACATAAAAATAAATAAAGTTCAGATTTTTCAGTCTAAATTAAGCTTTAAAAAGTATTTTCACTGATATACAAAAAGAAAGAATCTTCAGGTAAATCAGTTCTAGTTAGAAGTAGTAAAAATTTTAATCTGAAAACATAATAAGAAACTTAACCACTAGGTAAAAATAAATGCTTAGTATGGGGAAATCAGCCCTGGAGACTTGCATCATCATTGCAAAGTTCTCTTGAAGCATAAAGTGTTGGTAAATAAAACATGAGTATATGAACTAATGTATGTTATAGCCAAAAAAAAATCCATCTCAAACAAAAATGTGACTGATACTATTGAGTTCTAAAGCGTAAGAACCAGAGGGTGAGATTTGGGGTTAAGTCTGTTAGTCCTGTGCTGGCATGATGGATCAAGTCTTGGCTTGGTGATTAAATCGAAACAGGAACCCACCTACTGTAATGCCTGCGAGGATTTGAATTCACTGAGTATAATTTCATTACAGAAGATAAGTAGAACTTGACTTTATAAGCAGCTTGTGAATAAAGGAACAATTTAATCATCATAATATTTTCATGTTGTGAATCCAAGACCTAGGAGTTTTATGCAAATTAGATTAGATCCTAAACTTACAAACATGTAAAAGCAATGTTATTGAGGAAGTTTATTCTGCATGCAAACAGAATGTTAAAATTCTTCTTCTTGGCAAGCTGCTCCTTTGAGGTTGTCTTTTTGATCTCTGTTTTACCTGGATTATTATTTAATATTTGAAATGTCATGCTCCCTGAGGCTTTACTCCCCCCAAAGGGGGAGGAAGTGTGAAAGGATTGGGGCTCAGTGAAAAAGAGGAGCCCAGGCCATCCTTTCTTGGAAGGAGCACATTAAAAGTCCTAGTCACATGGTTTGGTAGGAAAGCAGATTTATCTGATGTTTCATTTATGGAACATACATTCACAGGAAACATCAAAATTTGGGGAAGACATTGATGGAGGTGCTGCCAGTGGTTATATTTTTCCTTACTTACGCAACACGCTGAGGAGGAGGGGGAGATGTGGTCATTTAAGGCAGTTAATTCTTTATTCCCATGGAAATACGGGAAATTTAAACATCACCCTTCCCACAGGCACTAGAACAATGATATCAGATTATGTGGAGGATTTAGGGCTTGATAAAAGTCCTAAGAAAGCACAAAGGAGTGTGGGTTGGCAAAGGAGTGGTTTAGAATGGAGGTGGGTTGACAGCTATTACATTTTGCAATTCCGTGGAACCATTTGATTCATTCTCATTAACTGCATGAGCCCACTGTTGCTTCTCAAAAGCAACAAAGAGAAACCCTAATTAGTATTTTGGAATCTTGAAATGTATTAGCTCAGCCTGTGTCATCAAGTATTTCAGTCAAGTCTTGCTGTATTGATTACAGCTGCAGTTCTTGGAACTGGGTAACTTAAAAGCTTAAGTTATGATTTCTGTTAAAACAGGTAAGGTGAGCTACCTGCTATTACTACAGAGGTGTCTGAGAACCAATGATAGCGGAGCAACTGGTGCCCATGGAGTGGAGGGTTGAAACAGCTTCTTAGATTTAGCAGTAAGTACTGTCGTTTTAATTCAGGCATTCTCTGGGTTAATAGTCTGTTCCAAACATTTACTTCAGGTTCCCATAATACTGCCTCCTTATACATGGAGTTATTAGTTCTGCTAGAAAAATAAATGGTAAATTAATAACAACAATGAAAACATCTTGATATGCTCATCTTGCTAAGATGAAAAGAGAGAAGGCACGAAAGTCCATGCATATTGTCTGTATTGTAACACATGACAACGGTCTGATGGTTTCAGATGGTCCTTCTGTTCTCTACCCATAGTTCCCCGATACAGGACCTTGTACTGGTGAGAGCTATCCACTAAGAGCAGCAATTCCTTCCTGAAGAAGCAGTGTTCACGCACTCATTGTGTCCATCTGCCTGTCAACCTCCTGTATCTTTCTCCAAGTTTGAATCTGCTGGCCAACTGCAAGCAAATGAGGGGAGTACGCTTCAAAGATTAACTGGTGACAAATTTGGTGAATAGCAGCATTTGGATGAAGGAAGATGCTCTCTGTCTCTGAAAGGTGGAGTAAAGCTCTAGAAACATATATGACATTGTCTAGGTGCAGCAGGCAAGACCTGGTAAAATGTTAAAATTGGAGGAATCTGCATGATTTTTGTAGCAAGGACTCAGGTTTCAAATCAACGTGGAAAAGGCTGATCTGGATGATAGAGCGTTTCTGGATTTTTAAAAAGCTTCTGACAAAATCCTGTATTGGTTTACTCGGTGCGGTAAAAGCAAGTGCCACTGGGGGGAACTACCCAAGTATCTCATTACACGAAGAGACAGGGCATTAAAAAGTCACACTGAATTCGGTGTTATTAAAGGCTTTGCACAGAGCAAAAGCACACCAAGCTCTGCAAACACAGCAATGGCATTTATCACTCCAGAAAGAGATTCTGGAGTTCCTGCCAGCAGTTTAATGAGAAGATCAGTGTAATGCTCAGTGGCTGCTGAGGAAAGCCCTCTGGAAAAAGTAACAGCAAAACAGAAAATACCCTCAGGTCACTGTGGAAACCCTGGCTGTACCAAATATCCTGTTCTAGCCACCCCTCACCCCAAAACCATCAGAAAAGGCAGCAGACAAAATCTGTAAGGATGATCTAAAGCCTGGAACAGCTTCAGGAAAAAAGACTAAATAGACTAATATTCTCCTGTGTCATCTTGAGGCAGAAGGATGTGAGTCTGTCCAGGGGATACCCATGTAGGTCTGTATAATCATAAACGGTGAACAGGCCTCGTTATTTCTCACACATGAGAACTCATGGGCATCAAACAAAATTACCAGGTAACAAGTTTATGACAAATAAAAGGAAACAACTTTTCACACTGTGCAGGAATCAGAAACTGTGGCTGCAGAACATCGATGCCAAAACTCAATGAGCTTAAAAAGCAGATAAATGAGGGGATGAAAAACCAATTTAGCGCTATTAAACACAACAAATCAGGACTCAGGATGTCTGTCTGTCATCCTGTGACTCAGGATGTCTGTCTGTGAACTGAAGAAAATGGAGAGTATACAGAGAGGAAGTAAAATTGTATGAATGCCCAGTTCTTAGCCTTTAGTTCTTCAGTTTGGTCTTGTCACAGGAAACTATTCTTGCACGTTTCTGCAGCAAAGATGATTGAGCAGAGCCTGAGGTCAGTCTTAAAGAAACAGAAAGCTTCCCTGGAAAAAATAAATGGCACACAGGAAAAAAGACATACAGCCCAGGAATCTAATGAGAAAAGAGGTGAATATCGAACTGGAGGATACTCTCTCGTATTTTGAGCAGAGGCACGATAGCACGAGGTACGCAGGGCTGTTGGCCTTTCCTGGTACAGCCATGCTTGTAGCCTACAGCGTAAGCGCTGCAGCTGGCGCGATGCAGAGGTGGTGTTCTTGGCAGCTACAGCACATCGAGCTGTTGTATGATCTGAAAGTCATCCCTGCTTGGTAACACATCCGGTACCCCTGACACCACCCCAAATTCCCTTTCCTCCCAACTTCCCCTTTCAAAATGCCCTGCCTTTCAGAGGTGTTCATTTGCTGGGGATAACCACAGTGACTCTGACCCAGTTTCCTCTCATTTCAGAGCCTGATAGGCCTCCTGCTGATACCATTCCAGATGCAGATGACCAATCCCTTACTCCATCTTTCCTAGACAAAGAGGTCTGGAATCTCCAAGGACAACCATTTTTCCAACCATGTCTCATCAGACAGATGAATTCATCGCACGGTTATCAGATGTGAGTATGCATTTGGCAAAGCCAAGAAAGCATGAATCAGATTCTGTATTCATCCATTGCCATGGTACTGAAAAGAAAACACATGGGGGTTGTAGATAGTGGTATCACACTCTGTCTGAGGAAGTAACAGTTACGCCTACTGTATTGTCCTGCAGAGCTCCCTTTTGAGATTACAAGCTATCTTTTCTGCTCCTTTTGTTCAAGACACATTCTCTCTCTCACTTGAGTTTTTTAAGCTTCTTTAGTGCTTTCACCCAGTTCTTGGTACTCTGCCCAGCAGAAGGGCAGCTTCTGGCTTTAGACTAAATATGGTTCAGTTTTCCACTGGGCCTTGAAGTTACAAGCTACAAGTGTGGCAAAAGCGACTTTTCGACTTTTCCCTCTCGCTGGGCTTTCTCTGGATTTACAGTCCTATTGTGTTCCTTAATTAGAACATTCCTGCCAGCCTAAATGGCCTTTTTGACAGTTACATTTCCAAGGTTGTTATGAAGTGTTAATTTACAGACATTGTTTCACCTTGAACTCTTCCTAATGGGACACTTGGCACACTGATAAACCCCACCAATTTACAGTTCCTTGAGTCTCAGTTTTCATCAGTCTCACCTGCATTGCCACTATCATGCCCCTAACAAAATTACATTTATTATCCCCATGTTACTGGGACAGAAGCACAAACAACTCACCAAATGACCAGCTCTGAGCTCAGTTAGACCAAATGAACAGCTCTGAGCTTGCTCCACATGATCCTCTCAAAGGTTTGCTCATCTGCTGGATGTCTCCATAGTACCCTGTGAGGGAAGCTACTGCTTTAGAAATGTGCCAAAAAGTCTACCATGCAGATTCAGTGCATAAAACCATGCAGCCAGGAGCGACACATAAATAATTCTTTACCAGGAGAGAAAG
Organism: Eurypyga helias; assembly: GCF_000690775.1. Lineage (NCBI taxonomy): Eukaryota > Metazoa > Chordata > Aves > Eurypygiformes > Eurypygidae > Eurypyga > Eurypyga helias. The sequence goes on along the minus strand of NW_010241050.1, from coordinate 5,033 downwards.
GATTGGTTGCTTGAGGGAATATTTAAGTGAGCTTGCCTCTCTTCCAGAATTCATAAATATTTAAATGTCTGATCCACATGTCAAAACAGTGAACGCACAATCCAGCCAAGGAGTTAAAGCCTGAGCAACCACTTCAGCTGTGGCCCTGATAAACACGCTTATTTGTGCTGAATGCTGCTTGAAATGAGGTTGAAAACCTCAACAAAGATTTTTGGCTGTTACTTGTTTTATTCTGGGTTGGGAAAACAGATCTTACTGGTTTTTTTAAATCGGCATTGCCAATTCTTCTCTTAACTGGAACAACATGGCAGACCTTACACTTTTAGCTAATGCCTAATTCAAAAGAAGAGAGACTGCAGTGTTTTCGGATGAAGAGTGGATATCCATCAGTGAGATCCAAATGGGCTTTGTAGGCTTTTCTAAAGGAAAATATTTATAATCTTCTAATGCGAATTACACTGCTGTGTGTGATACCCCACTGATGTCAATGGGGCTGTTAGTGAAGTCAGATACTACCAAACAAGTTGGTATTTCACTATTTGTTCCTATTTCGAAAGAGAAATCCTGCCCAGAAAAGTTCTATACAGTTACCATTTTGCTAACCTAAGTCTTGGAAGGAGATTGGGATGGGAGAAACAAACAGACAAGTCAGAGGATTGAGAGCTACATATGAAGATGCAACAGATGCATTTACCACTGAGAAACGTATCATCAGCTACTCAAGTGCGTGGGGTAAGGTCTGCCACAATTCTGCTTTGGCAAACACAGAGCAGCTGTACGACACTGCAGAGTCCGTAAGGAGCACTTCTACGCAAGTGGCTGCGGGCTGCCAAGGGGCTGTTTCCCTTTCCTAGAACAGCAGGATCCCTAGAATTGGCCTTTACGTGTTCACCGTCGTCACGTGCTTCTCTGCAGCTGGTTTCTGTTTGGCAAGACGGTGAGACAGAAAGATCCATCTCAGTGCCTCAAGAGAAAAATACAAAAAAAGTGCTGTCTCTTTCCCCAGAGTTGGCTGCATTTATTTCATGCTCAAGGAATTAATTGTTTATTTCAAATAGCTATGAGTAACTTGGAAAGAAATCAGCAGTAAGCTCCTACAAAGAGGCTCAAATCTATTCCTTTTTCTTCCTGCAGGCACTATAGTTTCCAGGGAGTTTAGGATATGTAAAGAGATTGTCAAAGCCAGATCCTCTTGTGCGGATTTGAGACAATTTTGCTTTCCAAATCTTAGGCAATAAGACACCTAAAGAGAACAAATTCACGGAGTGGAGAGGGAAAACCAATTTTGCTATAAATTATTTCACCAGGGAGGATTTGGGTCCTATTTTTGTACAGTGATAGCCCATCCTTGTAAGAGTAGTAACCCGCTGACTTTAGCTGGGAGAGGGGAGGCCAAATAACATCTTGAGAATCGGTGTAACTGAGGATGAATTTAACCGCTTTGAACAGAACCGCTGAGAAGGTACAGTGAAGGACAGCCATGTCGCACATACTCGGCCAGCCTTGTCTATGTAGTCAAGCTGTACAAATTATACAGGTGCCCATGTTAACACTTTAACCCCTTCACAAGTGCCTTTTATTTCTGTTCAATACGGGCTAAACTGAGAAAAGCCCCAGTTATATCAGAACGCGTGTATCTAAACAGGCATTATAGAAACAGATCTGTTCACTGTATGTGCTTTAGGTGATACTGAACCCGCCTCCCCATCCAGCTCGAAACACGTAATAGAGTATTTAGACAACCTTACTTTAGGAACCTAAAATTAGTTACTCTGAATCACGCTACCGAAGAACCTATTTTTGTGCCTTACTATACAGGAAGCCTAAGTTCTTTGGCACCTCATTCAGATGCTGTGATCACTCCTGCCCCCATCCTTACACTTCCTGTAAAATAGAGGTTTATGCAATAGGTGTGTTTCTAAGTTGTATGCTTCTGGCTCATTAAAATTTTCTCTATATTTAGGTAGAGCAGCGTTTCTCATATATTTTTAAAATAAGGCAAAGGAGGTCACATTTCTCCAGTTGAGATTTTTCCAGCTACAAACCAGCATAGATATGTTGTTTTTAAAACCAGTGTTTCTGTTTCTTTGACTTAAAGCTAATGATTTAAAGTGCATTCACACGCTTCAGAAGGTTGGTTGGACTGACTAATCCTACTGCCATCTTGCTCATTGTTTCTCAAGAAAGTCCTAACTGCTGTTGAGTTGCTAGGGACAGGAGGGGAGATCAGCAGTGGTAATTGCTGCTCTTCACTGTGTATAGCAGACCCTAACTCTTTAGAGCAGCTCAGTTTCCCAGGGGCAGGGGAGTAAATGCTTTGACGGCAGGCTGTAATTACAGGCTCCTCTCATGTCCCCATCCTGAAGGGATGGAGCAGCTCCTTGCAATGAAAATGCCCTTGGTGGTTAGTCTAAAGACTCACAGCTAGGAATCGCAGGTGCTTCTTCTTGGAAAAAGCAAGTTACTGCCACCTTGTCTGAAAGATGGTGAGCAGAATGACAGCAGTTTCTTAATCCTCCTTGGCACCTTTCAGTGCCTGCTTTGGATGACCGACCAGTTTAGAAACACATGGATGCAAGAAACTCTGAGGATCCTCATCACTTACAACATCAAAAAGCAAGCTATTCCTCTTTATTTTTGTAACAGGCCTCTATGAGATAATTGGGAGAGGGTCACCGACCGGGACAGGCGTGATACAGGTAATATGAAGCTCCTCTTGGGTTGGGTGTTCTTTTCCAAACTGTAAGCTACATACAAGTCTGTCACTCAAAACATTATTCAGAAAGGACAGATGGGTCACCAAGCAAAACGTCTATATAGGAAAAGAGGTCTCTTGAGAGCTGAGATAGTAGAACCCAGGGTTAAGGCTGAGTGACAAGTTTCCTAAATACGGATGACAGTGGTGGTGTGAGTTGACCTAAGGCGGCAAGGGACCGTGCAAACAATGCACAGTGTGACTGAAGCCACTGCTAAGTCGAAATTTCTCATGAATGGAAAGATTGTATTTTTTTCACAACTACAACCCTTGGATTCATCAATTCACAAGATTTAATGCCAGCAACAACAGGTGGCAACCATATTTGGGTTGCTCTCGATTCATATGCCTCCTACTTAATAGGAGAGGAAAAAGCTGTTGATGCAAGTAGCACAGACGGGTTCCTTGTTATGAAAGCGAGTCCTTCATCATATGACTCGGGAACCAAATGTGCTTTTACACACTGCTGCAGCCAAAACACATTGCAAACCTGAAGAACAAATTTATTTTTGACTCACTTGGCAAAATGTATCATTGTTTTCCTTTTAAACAGCAGAATGCCAGCATACTGGGGAGGGGGAGGAGGGAGGAAGAATTATTTTTTTAACAATTAGTTAATGTAATTAGCGAATTAATTTGCAGAAAATACTTTGAAAGGGCAGGTACTATATGGATGTTTACTAGTGTGATTGCGAATGGACTCAGAACGGCCTTTTTCCTTGTTTCAGAATCTGAAAACAGGAGCCATTTCTGAGAGGTCAGCTTAGTAGGATGACTGAGGTGCTGATGGCATACTTAGCACATTTGTCCCCAAAAGGTCAGTGTTTCATTCCGGTGGTGGGCGTGTCTGAGGTACAGCTGTCCTCAGTTACTGGTTCAGATGAAACGGGCTCCCTGAGGTTCCAGGTGCTTAGTCATGTTGCAAAATACTTAGAAATGTGTGAAACATCAAACTTCAGTCTTAACTGAAACTGCCCTTGTTTGTATTTTTTGGAGATCACAGCTATGAAGCAACAGAATGCGGCTTAGAAGTTCCTATTGTATCTGCCAACATAAATTTCAGAAAATTGGACTGTAATTTTGATAATTTTTTTTCCTCCAAGTCCAAACAAACTCTGCATGCTTCAAATTGAATAAACTCCTTCCCACGTTGGAAATGGCTGTTTGGGACAAACCACCATCACAGTTTGGTAGGAAAAAATAATTGCTCATAAGTGACGGAAAATAAGTGGGTTTAGACTTCTCTGTTTCACGGCACGTATATTTTCACTTATCCTTAAACATGGATATTTTTGATCACAGCTTCTGGGCCAGTTATCCAATTTTTCCTTGACTGAATTGATGACAAAACTGCTCATTTCATAGTGTTTAGCTACACCTCTCGCTTATTCCCGTTTCCACCAACAAAACACTAAACCGAGATGTACTTTATCCCCATTTTCGGTGACTGGAAATCCAAGTGAGGTGACTGCTCACGCAGGTGTCGGTGAACGTAACACACAGGATCGTGTCCTGTTGGAGTGAACCGGTAACCAAACCAATACCTGATACAAAAGGCATGTAACAAGTTGGTATAAATGCACTCTTCAGGAAAATGCCATGAGACTATCCAAGCATGATGGCCTTTGCTTATCATCCTTAGGTTTTCTCTGGCATTTCTCCTCTCCATAATGTGTTTTGGCATTTAGTTAGCCATCTTTTTATTTTTTTAATTTTAAGCAGAGCTAGTTTCAGCATAAAGAGCAGAAAACAGGATTTGCCCTTGCCAGTAGCTTTAAATCTCATCAGTTTGCAGCTGTCATACAGTCACAATGTAATTCTTGGGGGAAATTCAATTAACAACACTATTTAGGAGACAGCTGGAGATAACCACGGGTACTAGTAGCGATTCTACTGCGTATCCCTCACAAGCTTTATCCTACAGGCCAATGGCAGGAGCAGGGCCCACGGAGCTCCGCTCTACTGACTAGCCTTATTATTTCAAATAAGCCTCTTAGGCAGCCGCACAATCTGCTATCAAATTCCGCGACTAATTATCTCCATCGTGAAATCCATCCCCACTTCCCATTACAGTAGATTTTTGGGGTGGACATTTGCTCCTTTTCCCAAGTTCTGCTCTCGAGAACTGCTCGAAGGCGAATGTTTTCATTCGGACCTAGGTGTTGGGAAGGCGGCAGCTTTACGAAAAGGCCTTTTTAACAGCCCACAAAGCCGCCGAAAGCCAACCCTGACCTCGAGCAGAGGCACGGCCCTTCCGCCACATCCTTTTCTCCACGTA
>NW_010241049.1:8431-23112 GCF_000690775.1 Eurypyga helias | reverse complement strand
CTCGGGATGCTCCTTTACTTACTTACTTAGGGATGCTCCTTGCCTGCCTCGGGATGCTCCTTACTTACCTCGGGATGCTCCTTGCCTACCCCGGGATGCTCCTTTACTTACCTCGGGATGCTCCTTGCCTACCCCAGGATGCTCCTTTACTTACCTCGGCATGCTCCTTGCCTGCCCCAGGATGCTCCTTGCCTGCCCCAGGATGCTCCTTTACTTACCTTGGGGTGCTCCTTGCCTGCCTCGGGATGCTCCTTGCCTACCCCGGGATGCTCCTTTACTTACCTCGGCATGCTCCTTGCCTGCCCCAGGATGCTCCTTTACGTACCTTGGGGTGCTCCTTGCCTGCCTCGGGATGCTCCTTTACTTACCTCGGGATGCTCCTTTACTTACTTTGGGATGCTCACCACAGCCTGGGACAGAGCCTCCTCGGGGAGCGCAGCACTGAATCCCCATCCTTTAGGAATAACGCCATCCCTTTCCCTCCTACGGTGAGCTCCTGTTCAACACCTGCTGCTCAGGAGCTGTGGTGAGGAGCGGCTGACGCAGGGCGCATGGCACCCAGGCTGTGGGGTGCTGCTGTCCTTGCTGGGTAGGGGCAGCCGGAGCAGCACCCATCAGCCTGCAACCTGGGATGTTTCCCCAAAAAATGCAGCCGGTGTTATCAGTGATGTGGCAAGAACAACACCATTTGGGTGCAAAGACCGGGTTTTTCCTGGGTGAAATCATAAATTCCTCTTCCCACCGGCATTCGGTGGGTTGTTCCACGTAGGGCCCTTAGAACAAGCTCCGCGTGAAGCTATTTTAGGGAGATGGTGGACAAGGGCACAAAAAGTTGGTTAAAAGCAAGCTGCAGCTCTTGCAAGGGATTTCATGTAAGCTCTTGTTTGCCTGCTGTAAACAGCGGATGCCATGGTGGCCAATCCATGGGCAAACAAAATGTACGGCCTGTAGCCCTTGTGCTTTCAATTGAGATTTTGTAGAGATAAGTGAGCACAAACATGCACGATCTCGAACGCCGTGAACACCTTGTGTACTTCCTCTGCCTCGTACTTACCAGGACAATGTCCTCTACGTTTTCTTTGACTGCACAGCAACGCCCGTTTCCCCCCTCGATGTGGAATCGGCAGGGTTTTTTCTTCTTAACTTTTTTTTCTCCCCACACACCTTTGCTCTAAGCTGAAGGTTATTTCTCCCTCTTTTCTCATATTTTACTCGGATCACAGTTCCTATGCTCTGCTGCACCCATATGATGCTGCATAAATTGTCTGCACTTACCTAAGTAAACCACCGACTGAAATTATTCAAAGCGAGGCTATTTTTGTCTGTTGACTCAAGTATTTTGGGGACAGTTTTGCTGTCAGCAGGCGAGCTGCCTGAAGGATGTTTACACAGTCACTGGGCAATTTCAGTTTATTGGAAGGCAGAGCATTTACTTGAAGAACCTTGGTGCTGCGATTGCTCATCCTTGCAGTTACTAATCACCTACGGAAGGCACCGCATGAAGTGTCTCTGTGTAAAGCTGAGGCTCTTAGGTATTTCACGTTCGCATCAGACACCGGTTCGCTTCAAAAACATGGAATGGATCCCACCTTGTTATATAAAAACAGCTGGAAATAACTTTTTTCGTCTTTTTTTGTATTAAAATACACGTAGCAAAGACTACGCTGTGCAATGCATCCCCATGGAAGTGCCCTTCTATCCAAGAGGGCATGAAAAGCAGCCAGGATTTAAAGTTTCACTTCACAGTAGTTGGTTTCCAATATGGTACCACGTCGGTGAAGCAGCAGCAGCCCTGCGACAGGTCAGCAGTTACGGAAAGGCCTCGGTGCATTCATTCCCTCCTGCAGCATCTCGTATGTTCTCGCTGCTCCTCTAGTTCTGCAGCGGAAGGGTAAGAAAGGAAACAGTCGGTAAAGCTGGTCGCACCTTGCATGGGAAAATGCTGACCGTACGTTTGTAACCGTAACTTCCAGTCATGGAGTGTGGGTTTAATCTAGGCACGGCAAGGGTGCGAACCGACTTTTTTGAGCAATCCTGGGGAGTTCTGAACATTCCAAAGGCTGTTTTGTTTGGTTGTGCTACTAACGGCGTGGTTACTGCGTGCGTCTGCAGCTTCGCCCGTCGGTGTAGAGTTCAACAGCCATAAACAAGCTCTGCGTCAGGGCTTTCCTTTGGGAAAGCAGTCAGCGGAAATTGTAAGATTGCTCGTTCCCATGGGCTTATCCAAAATTTGGTGCGTAATGCACAGCTCTGGGAATCTTGAGACTGTGTTAGTCATCTGGGATGCGATCAGTTCATTTGGATTTGTGGTCATCCGGACTCACTGAGCACAGCCTTGCTGAAGAGCAGCAGATGGTCCTCAGGGGGTACAGAAATGGGGCTGCTCCTTCCAAAAGAGGCTTCAGGATTTTGGGAGAGCGTGGGCTGTGCTGGAGCATGGCTTGTGATCCATATCTTGGGGAGAAGTAGCACGAGGGGTACTGATGGTTTGTTCTTCTTCGCAATAAGGACTTGGTTCTGGGCTTGCAGGAGTTCTTTGGGAGGGAAGTGAGCCAATATTTCTTTTTCTAAAGTGCAGAGTTGTCTGTTTTTAAAGCACCTATAACTGTCATTCCTCTAGTTCTTGTCCCTGTCCCTAGGGAGAACCATCTAAAAATCAGCTGCTGCTTCAGATAGTGTCTGGAGAGTGACAACTTAGCAACGTTAGCAGAGAATGTTAATTAGAAAGGAAACAAGCGTTCTGGATATTCTGAGATTGTAAAATAGCAAAATACAAATATCTACGAATGACTTTCCCACTTTTTAGGAACTGGTAAAAGGTATTCATTTCTCTATAGGGAGCAAAATGCTGTTTGCATGGATTGTGCCCGCAGCAATGTGGTGGTTGTCGCACTTTGCAGCAGGTAAGATTTTTTTTTTCTCCCTACATAGCAATTATCACTTAAAAGAAGCACTCAGGCTAATTGGTTTGGGGTTGGGGTTTTTTCCAGCTTCTGTAGGATATACCAGCAAACATCTTTCATATTAGAGAGAGCAAAACTTGACACTTGATTAGGTTTATTTCCGTAAGAACTCCCTGACCCACTGCTACGGCTCCCGTGCTGCAGAGCAATGCACCTTGACGGTCTGGCAGGCTGTGGGCAGCAGCGTCTGCTCCGGCAGCGCTCCGCACACTGGCAGTGACCATGGGCAGGGGCACAGCCCCAGCTCTTGACAGAGGAGGCAAATAGAGTCATAGATGCCCAGGCACCGGCAGCTTCGGCACATGCTTATGCAGAATCGGTGCCTCGAGCCTGTCTCGTTTGTGTGCTGAGGGTGGCGTAGAGAGAATAGTTGCAAATAAGTTATGCAGGGAGGCCGTTTGGTTGAGTTCAAGGTAAAGATGTTGGTTGGCTCCACAGTTGGCTCCCACAGAGGCTGTCGGAGCTCACAAGGAAGGAGAAACGGTGCTCCGGTGATTCCCCTTTTCTTCCGTTCACCCCCAGCGCGAGTGTCTTGGAGCCTGGCACAAGTGATGGTGGGTGCTGAGCACAGGGTCCCCCCCGCACGCCCTGTACCACTTAAAAGATGGTGACACCCAAGGGCAGGTCTCTATGGAGAAAACACTGCTTGCCTCTCCAGGAGAAACATGCTGCCACCGCTTTACTGACACGTGGAGATTTCCTTAGAGAAGGAAAAAAGAGTCCTGGCAGGTTTTGCTTGGGGTTGTGCCCTTTGAATGATGCCTGGCAGTGAGCCCTTGGTGTCTGATCCCAGTTAATCCGGTTGGTGAAGGCTGGGCACAGCGATATCCCAGGGGTTACCATGCAGAGGCAGGAATCCTTGCATTACAAACGTGGGGAGACTCTCCGGGCGATGGGTTGGCAGTAAAGGTTTGTTTTCCCGTTCTGTTGCAGAAGCATGCAGCAAAGGGAACGCGCCTGCTAGCAAACCGCCCCACGGCGCCGTGGAAATATGTGCCAAGGGGAATATGACCACTAACACCACCTCTCACGTCCGGCCGGGAACCAGCATCACCCTCTCCTGCCAGCTGAAGACCCAGGAATACATTAAGCAGTGCAGTATAGCTATTTTCTTTAACAGCTCTGAACTAATTAGAAATGACAGCAGTTCAGTAAGGACCACGTTTCTAGTCCATACATATGGCAAACACATATTTACGTGCAAAAGGCATTGTAAAGGCAGGACAAAACTCATTTGTGGAATCGATATAGAATCTGGAAGTAAGGAGAATTTCATTATTCTTTGTTCTTAAACATTTCCTTTGGTACCTCTGAGATACGTTAGAAACTAGCAGCGGGTGGTCTTTTCCAGAAAAGGTGCTGTCTTTCAGTGTCTCTCTTTATTTAAAATATTCCTGGCTGTGACCGTAAAACTCTGTTATAGATAAACGGAGAGATGCCTACCCAGAGCGAACATCATACTCTCCTGTTCTATCCTGACACCCACTAGTCTCTCCAGGACACGGGTGACTTACAGGAAAAATTTTAAGTCAATTTTAGATTTTCTTCAAGCCTGATGAGCTGCTGCTGCTGCAGCCATCATGTGCTGTATCAATGCTGCTTTTATTTTTAAATAAAAAAGGAAAATGGTTGATTTCTTCCAGGAAAGCTTGTGGTGCCCAGTCTGGACAGCTGTTAAGCACTTGTGTTCATCTGGTACCCCTGTAAAGACGCTGGGGTTTCGCTCAAGTGTCTGAGGTCTCCACAGGCTGCAGAGATCATAGACTCAGTTGTTTTCACATATAAAGATTATCAGCCTGAATATTTTTGCACTCACTTGTCCATAAACTCTTAAAAAAAAAATCAACACAAACCTAGCATTTCCTATCAACACCTTTAAGAATGACTCTGATGAGAATATCTGTTTAAGATCCTCCAGATGAGCCAAGGAACGTGTTGTGTATCCAGCACGGGACGGATGGCCATCCCACCTGCTCCTGGGAGAAAGGCAGGCTCACATACATCAACACTGTATACGTAATACAGTAAGTAACGCAGGGATGCAGGTTCCTTTATACCTGTAATTGTATCTTGAAGGGGTTTTAACATTTTTACACCATTTACTGAAGATTTACCCTTACCATGAAAGAGCTGGTTTATGAATAAATCAATCCAAGGCTGCCAAGAAAGCAGGTGCAGCACTTAACCCCCTTTTTTTGGGCACCTCTGTGGGTGCTGCTCCGCAGCAGGTTGGCTGCTTCTAGGTTCAGCGGATAAAGAAGGTATGGCATGCCACAGCTCCCGTTTGGAAAGGGAAGGTTAGTAGGGGAAGGGGCCTTAAAAACAGCTGCTCAAACCTGCTGTTTTCCTCTGTTTAGTGATTCTGTGGTTAGCAGTGCCTGCACCAGGAATCCTTCGGTCAGAGCTGCTCACTTTCTCCCAGAGCTTAGCTAAGGAGACGCAGAGGGACTTTGCTCCAAAATGTGTTATTTTTGTTTCCCGTGTTAGACCCAACCTGTATTTTTACTCTTTCCAGTTTGGCTGAGCCTTCCCTAAAAAAGATTGCGGAGACTTCCGCAGCAAACTGTGGGGAAGGAGCAAAGCTTCCCTAGAGCCTGAGGAGAACTTTGGATTTGGGGAATCATTGTGCATAGGAGGAACCTTATTAAAAATTCCTATTCAAGCAAACTTGTAGGTAGAATGAATTACCTTTGCCCTTTGCAAACCACTGGGTAGGCTGAACTCTTACCCATTTGTTTCTGAGGTGCTGCATGTCGTTACCATCTCATTACCTTGCGAGGCTCACTCTTCTTCACCACCTTCTTCACCTGCTGTGTTGACCAAGGTAGCAGCAACCGTCTCAGTAGCTTGTAGAAATCTGTCACTGCTCTTCAAGCAGAAGGAGAATATACAAGGAATGAGTAGAAGAGTAGGAAAACGTGGATAACGAGTCCTCAAAGTGTTGTAACGGTACGCAGAGATATGGCAGTGCTTGCCAGTAAGTTATTAAGTATATTACAAACTACAAAAGGTCGGCCTGAAGCAACATGATATAAACATCTCTGGTTCAGGTGGAAGAAAACACACAGGGAACCCCAGTGAGTTATCCAAGGCAATGGGGTGAGTGGCAGATGAGAATTAAAAGTTGTGTTTGAAGTCATGCGGTCTGACTGTTAGACTGCAAATAAATCACATTTTAAATCACAAACTTAAGTAAAAAAAAACCCAAAACAACAAAAATAAACGCCTAAATCTGTCACCTCCCCCAGGTCTGTGTGCCAACACCCATTTCACAGAGAAATGTCAGGTAATCAACATTAGGTAAGCATTACGCCATGAAAGAGGACCTACTCACTCGCAGCTCAGCAGAAATCCAGAACAATTTCCTTTATCTGCAATTTAAACCAAAAAGCATTATAACACCTTTCCTACCGCTTTAGCTAGAGGAGTATTTACTGTAACCCCTGTGTTTAAACAGAGAAGGTAGGTCTTCCAAAGAGCGGATGGCCTGGCTGGCTTTCAGGCAGCGCTCCTCCCGTGAAACTCACCTCGAGGGACCCGGAGCGGCACAACGGGGACACGAGCCGTGCTCCCACGCGCCCAGGGTTTAGCTTTCCGGGTGTACGGGAGGGTGTTAAGCCGGCGTTTTCCTTCTGTTCCAGGCTATCAAACGGTACGGATGTCCTGTGCGTTTCAGAAGGAAGCCTGAATAAGAAGTTTGGCTCGCTGGCTCTGAGCAAGTTGAATTTTGACTCTACTTACACCGTTGTGGTTGCCGCCTTCAATGAGCTAGGGAGCGCTTTCTCACAGCCTCTCGTGTTCACGTTAACTGACATAGGTACACACGTTTCCTACTGCCTTTCCCTTAGTCCCAGCCCTCTAGAAAGACGGGAAAGCATTTTGAGCGCTTTCTTGTTCAAACCTCCCAAAAAAATCATTCATCCAGGCCAAACCAGTAATTCTATTTCCCATGTGACACCCCCCCCCCTTCGAGCTCTGCTGCGTATCTGAGCGCTGTTTGCCTGTTTCTGTTTTTGCTGCTAGTGAAACCACATCCTCCCAACTTTTTGGTGGAATTTGAAAGTTCTTCTGTGACCAATTGCACCATTTTTTTGCACGACGAAGCACAAGGGCAGCACTGCAGGCTGAGATACCGTCCACTCACCAGGCACATCTGGAGCACGGTAATCCTCTTCTGAAGAGTAAAGGAAGTTATGATGATCCTTTGGGGTTGCTTTAATTATTTTTTCATTATTTCTTACTAGAATCAGTTTGTCCAAATTTGCCTCTCTCTGCTCTCTAACATCATATTTAAGAAAAACTATTGTCTACGGGTCAAAAGCTATCATTGGTCTGAAACTGAATGAAGTTAAAACACTGATCCTGTAAAAAACACCCACAAACCTGTGTGCGTGAATAGTTCCCCTTATGTCAGGTGTTGGTATGATGCACTTAGGAATCAGAGCTTACGTTTGAGCCAACATTCATTGAAATATGGTTGTACCTGCTCAGTGTAGCTCACAGCTACAGGTGTGCCATTTCCAAATATTTGTGCCTTCCCCAACGTCGATTGGAAGCCTTTGCTTTTAAATGGTAAAATAAATGTATGTCTTGAAGTCGAGTAAAGCAGGTGAACAGAAAATTTGTTATCTTTGCATAATTCAATGAGGGTTTTTTCGGATGAAGAACTGCAAAGCGTGATGATTCATTGCATCATTCTTTGAGTTTACTATCTGACTTGCCTCAGATCAGGGGTTTCCCTGTTGTTTTTTAAAGACTTGTTTTGGCTGGCTGGCCTGCCTTTGGGCAGTAACTCAGCCTGTCACTGCCTTCCACCTTGACTTCCTCATGAGCTCAACATTGTATGTCCTTTATCTTCATTAAAGGTTGAAAGCTTCAACAGTGAGAAATGCAGTCTTTACGGTCTGGAGCCGCATACATCCTATGAGTTTCAGGTCAGCTGTAAAATTCACCCTGAGCGAGGACATTGGAGCAACTGGGGCACGTATCAAACCCAGACCCCAGAAGCAGGTAACGCCAGATGGCATAGACTTATAGTATGGTTTGGGAGGGAAGGGACCTTAAAGATCATCCAGTTCCAACCCCCCTGCCATGGGCAGGGACACCTTCCACTAGACCAGGTTGCTCCAAGCCTCATCCAGCCTGGCCTTGGACACTCCCAGGGATGGGGCATCCACAGCTTCTCTGGGCAACCTGTCCCAGTGCCTCCCCACCTTCTGCGGGAAGAATTCCTTCCTGATGCCCCATCTCAATCTCCCTCTTTCCGTTTAAATCCATCTCCCCTTGTCCTGTCAAGGCATCTCCTGCCCTAAGCCTGTGCCTAACCTTTGCGTACAAGGAGAGGCTTCACCTAATGACGCCAAACCGCTGCTGGGTTTGTGCCGGTTGGTTTGCTGAGCCTCCGCAGCTGCGGACTCAGAGCCAAGAGGAAGTAACTGCTCTAACAGGATCACTTTTTTAATGAACAAACAAACGAAGCTGTTCGCGTTTCTTGCAAAACGGGAATTTCAAGAGTTCACTGAGAAGCTCTGGAGGATGATGCGTTTGACGTTGAAGGTTGGAGGAACTTCTTCTGCGTTGCCCAGAGCCGTAGCAGCGCATCTGGAAAAGGCAGAGATCATTGTGCAGTTTAGCTGGGGAGAGAAAAATATTGTGTTGGTTGATATCTAAGCATTTTACTGAATTCCTGCAACAACCCTGTGCTGAGGCTGGGTTGTGTGCTGTGGTACCCGCTCGGGGCGTTTTTTTTGGGTGACACGCTCTGCGCCCGACGATTTGCTGAGAAATGGGGTGAATTGGCCAGGAAACTGCCTGAACTCTCTCAGCTCCGCTGATGCTAACAAGTTTTAACAGAAAAGTTTAATTTTGCCCAGTCATCTTTTCCCAATTAGAGAAATGATTTCACTGGGAGCCTCCCCACACCAGGTAGCTTCAGCAGAGGAGAACCTGGCCAGGTGTTCGGGAGAAGGACGTCCCACCAGGAATTGGGTGAGCCCAAAGCGTTTTGGCTCCAGATGGCACAGCAGACTCCAGGGACAGGCAGCACCAACCCGAGGCCAATCCTACGAGTTTCTGCCAGCCCTAATATCGGCTGCCTTGGGCTGGCCGCAGGCTCAAGGACCTGCCTGCCTTCACCCCAAGCTAGACGAACTCGCATGCTGCAGAACCTTCAGTTCTTACGGGAGAAAAAAGCTGCTCAGACGTTTGTGTTTCAACCAAGATGCGTCGGCTGCTTTGGCATCCCCTTTTTTCATCTCCTGCTTGGCTTTCTTTACTCATTTTTGTGAATTGCTCTAAGCTCCTCAGGCTAGTGCCGTTATTAGTCATGCGATTTACCACTACTGACAGCATCAGTTTCTGTAAGAAACATTGATTGAGGCAGAAGGTGTGAACTTTTCCTTCCCTCCCCCACCTTCCTCTCAACAGTTTTCTCCACCTTCTCGATGCACCCCAGCTTACTACGGCATTTGTGGTCACCACCCCTCTCCCCAGCCGATGCCATAAACCGAGAGTCTTTGCAGCTAATCCAGGAGCTTTTTCTGTTCTCAGAGTAGGTGACAGCAAGGGGAGGTGGCAGGCGAGAATCACTGGGTACATCCCAGTTGCCCTTCTCTGAAGGAGCTGAAGGTCTACCTGTGACATTGGCCTTTTGCACGTTCAGGAGGGAACCTTTTCAATGAGCCGAGGTTTTCCCTGTTTCTCTGAGCTGCCACAAAACTCACTTTATGCAAGCACTCTTCATAAGTGAGCTTTTCCCTCCCCCCAGGCTAATTGATGGTTCACATGTGAAATGAACTTCCGAATCTGAGCTGGTGGCCAACAGATGCAATCCCACATTTTGCATTTCCCTGCTTTGAGCTTGCCCCTTCCTCCCTCGCTCACAGCGAGCGTGCTCTGGTTTTATTTCTTCTGTCTGTCCTGCTTCTTGTTTCTATTCCAGTCACCACTGGCAGTTCATACAGGCCAAATAGCTCTTAACATTGCTGGCATTGAGGGTGTTTTCTGTCGCTGAATTTAGCGAACAGCAGGCAGCCCCATTCCAGCTGGGGCTGTCCCACAGCTGCCTGCCGCTTAGGTTATTAGCAACAATTATTATTTGAATTTGATGGGTTTGTTTTGGTGAGGGACCTTGAGGAACCAAACTTTGTTATCTTTGGTCACACTGACTTTCTTTATCTGGTTCTGAACTGCCAGAGCCCGTTGTTCACTGTTTTCTGCAGCCAGAAGCTTGCTTTAGTGTTATTTTGGAAGGGTTTTTTTACAAGGGTTTATAGTCACTCTGTGGCTAGAAGGAGAATCATGGAACGAATGCGGTTTTTTACCTCTGACGAGGTCCTGCCCAGCTAGCTCCTAAAGACACTTACTGCTCAGAGCCAGGCAGTGAAGTCCTGCAGATCCCACAAAACCTTTCATCCAAGCTGTCCCTTGGTTTAGGACTGATGTAGCCAATCCCAAAAGACCTTAACTTGCCCTGAGTTTTATGCAAAGGCAAGAGCCAATACTGTCACTTAGGACAGTAGGGAACCATCCTGATTACTGAGTGCAGGAATAAAGTCACCAGCCGAGCAAAACCCTCTTTTGGGTTTATTTATGAGCTTGTTCTCCTCAGGAGTACCAGCATGTGGGCAGTCATCAAGGCAGTTGCAACAGCAAATACAGGCTATTACATATTGCATCATTTCAGGGACATTTTAAATCTTAAATTTTAATTGTCTCAGGATTTTTACCTCCTTCACCTACCCAACATCTTGTTTGTTTGCTTCAAAATACAGCCAGTAATGCTGCTCACCTTTGCCTTCCTCACCAGTGCCGACCGGGCTCCTGGACATCTGGTACCGACAGCAGGACGTGGACTCTCAGTGGCAGAACATCTCTCTTTTTTGGAAGGTAAGTTGTTCAAGCGAAACCTGAGCAGACGCAGTAACAAAGAGCAAGGTTAGAGGGGGAACCCTGGTTTACGTGTTTGCAGGAACGGATTGAACCCAGGGCTTGCCCCAGTGCCCGGTGACCAGGACACCGACCGGCTCTGCTACCCAAGGCTGGCCTCCCCCAGGAGATTCACCAGCTCTTTTCTACCTACAGTTTCCCCTCTTACAGTTCCCCAAACTCTCTGTGGTGCTGGAAGTTTAACACATTCCCAGCCCATCACATCAGTGAAGCGGCGGTATCGCAGCTCAGTTACCACCTTTCCAAGACACACGTTCCCTCCCCCTTCCAAAAGGCGACCTGTGTCCCTGATGATTTATCTATCAGGACAGAACACAACCTGACAGACTTCCTAATTTGTTTTGTAATTAGCATCTCCCACTCCTCATTCTCCGCCATATGTGGCCAGGACAGGAGCTCTGGGAGGCCAGGAGGACACCGTACCCCACGTTCTCCATCTGCACACACCTTGTGTGTCTGCTTTGGGTATCAGCTTCCTTCAGAGCTGTTTCTGCTCTGGTTTGCTTACCTGAAGAACCGAGCAATGAAGGATGGGGGAGGCAGAAGAGGCAATTTGCTGTAATAGCCCTTTAAAGTGACCCAACCCCAAAAAAACCCTAAGAGCTGGATGTAGCTTGGGCAACCGAACGGGTCCCATGGGTGTCAGCGCTGTCTGGATGGACGGTCGGAAAGCATTTCGTCATGCAGCAGCAGCAGCAGGAAGAAACTGCTTTTCTCTACAGGTGTGAAGCAAATGGTGGGCAAACCACATGCAAAAAGGGTTTGCTAATAATAAAGCTGCAGGCCCGGAACCAGACAGACTCCAAGTTGAAAAAAGTGGGTTGTTCGGGTCTGCTGAGCAGAGCCCTCTGTGAGCTGGGGGCTGGGACCCCACAAGGGAGGTTTCAAAAAGAATTGAGATTAAAACCCAGCTGTTGGGCAAAAATTCCACATTACTATACATTGTTATCCAAGGCTCGGCGGTCTGCTACACCAACATTCCCAGGGAAGCCAAGCCCTGTTACCGGTGCCGAGTGTCTCCCCACACCGACGAGTGCTGCGCTGTAAGTGAAAGCCCCATCTCTCGTATAATCGTGTGACTCCGGCTGTTGTGGCTTTAAGACATTTAACTTTAAGGCCTTTAACCTGCAGTAGCGAGCCGGTGACACTTTCTGTGCCGAAGCAGACTTCCTGCAGCAGCACCATTCATAAAACGGATGCACTACGTTGCTTTTATAGCTTTTACGACAGCTACAAAGCAAAAGACCAGGAGCAACGTACTAAGAATGTAGGTTCTCACATTTTCACACAAACACCAAGGGAAGGATCACCAATTTAGTTCCAGCGGGCTTGCAGAATGGTTTCTGCCCTGCGTTTCCCCCCCAGCCACTGCCACAGTGATTGTGACACTGCAAATTTTTTCCTGTTTTTAAATTCTTTTTTTTCCTCTCTTCCTTCTTTTGTTATGACAAAAAAAAACCAAACCAACCCAGCCAACCAAGATGAACTCACTGCATAGGAACTGTAGGAAACTGTGAAACTGATAGTACAACTGCAGGCACCCGGGGTGGAAAAAGAGTGAGACATGTTACACGGGACAGCACAGCCTGACTTCTCAGAGATGTGCATCCTAGGTGGTTGAAAATAAATAGTTCTTTATCATAGCTTTAAGAAAAAATATGGATTTTTCCCATAATCAAAGCTTGCTCATTTATACAAACCCAGCTGTGCAAGTTCCCCCCTGCCCTGTGAAAGGTATGGCTTGAATTCAGACTTGAGGAAGGAGGAGGCTGTGTGTTTCCCTGTCCCCAGCCTCGTTGCTGCTTGGAAAAATTGTCAGCTTGCAACAAAAGCTGCACTTTTTTAATTCACTAAACTGGAATTAAACAGGAAAAATAAATAAGAAATAAAAAGAAAGATATATAACCTTAAGAGAGACTAATGGGAAAATGCATGCTCTTGGCGTCAGGGAATTAACTCATTGCATGGGGCTAGATGCCACGGGTTCCCAAGAGCAATGATGGAGCTGGGATAAGGCTTAGGAATGGAGAGCACGGGTCACAGGGCTGGGCGGCAGCAAAATCAAAGGGAAAACTCAGAATGGGCTGTCAGGTGTTACACCTGTCACACAAACGGGCAAAACTGTGGGGAAAAATAGCCACCACACGAGCTTTCTTTGGAAAAACCATGATATTTCTAGCAATAAAAGTGCCGGTTCACTTATGAGTAGTATTCTCAGGCTGGTGCTGGTGGGTAAACTGCACTGCCTTTGAAATGCATCAGCTGTACTCCAAGCCAACAGATTTTCAGCTAATTTAACTTTTTTTTAAAAAACACCTTAAAGCAGTCCCAACCAGCGAGCAAGCAATCTCTACAGCACCACTTCTTTGCTCCGGCTTTTAGAGAAGAAAGTAAAAACCGGTAATTGGTTACCAAAGAACAATGCCCGGTGTGTGCTGTCATCCAGCAAGTAACACCCTCGCGGTAAATCACCTCAGTACTCTTAGAACAGGAAAGGAAGAGAAGAAATTGAGCAACCTGGTCTAGCAGAAGGTGTCCCTGCCCATGGCAGGGGGTGGGCCTGGGTGGGCTTTAAGGTCTCTTCAACCCAAACCACTCTGTGATTCTGTGATAAATTACCTTGAGTGAAAGCTCCTCACTTCAGCGGGGCAGCTCAAGCATCTGGGATAGGGAGATGCTCTGAAGCCATCCCTCCCTGCGGGCAGGAGGGCTGGTAACAAGGCTCCTCATTTCCTTATGACTGCCTCTAAACCTCACCTGCCGTGGGTCCGGGCGGGACGTCTGCCTTGGGAGCGTGGGCTGCAGGGGGGTGGGTATGGCAGGTGAAATATTTGGTTCACAAATGGCCAACCACCCTTCCCTCCGTGAGAGTCCGAATCCTTCCCGGGCAGCCTGCCAGGACCCCCCAGCTTGGTACCGTCAGCCTTCTGCAGCCTTTGCTCATCAGGAAAGAGTCCCAAATGCACTTTTCCTCGCAGGCTTTGAGCAATTCGGAGGCGAGAGGAAGAATCCTGCGGTATGTGGTGACCTTCGAAGCCCTGGGCCAGCAGACCCCCCCGGCAGGAGCAGCACACCTTACCACCCAAACCAGCTACGCCAGCGTCACGCCGAGGGTGGACTACAGGATAACAGTCACTGCCGAGAACTCAAGGGGCAGGTCCCCCCCTGCATCCGTCGTGACCAGCCTGGGCACCCGGGGTAAGGGATTCTGCTGGGTCTGGATCACTGGGAGTAACGCTGGTGCTCTGCTACGTGCTGGATGCTGTGGAAGCGTTGGGGTTCCATCGCCCAGTGCTCACCAAGGTCCATCCCAATGGACCTTCCGGGATCTGCAGAGCAGATTTTCAATGTGGTCAGGGGTGTGGTTTCACGACATGTTAAGTTTCCCTGCGTTAGTGCTGCCGTAATTTCACCTCAACCCCTTCTGCTGACACAGGCGTAAGCCACACCATCAGACATCAGGCACCCGACGCAGCAGAAAATTAACCACGTCAACCAAAAAAACGGGTTTGGGTTTTTTCTTTTGCACGAGAGAGGTGGCAGGACTGAAGGGAAGGTGATGGTGAGGGGAAATCGCACAGGCTTCACCTCCTGTGAAATTGCAGTGTTATACCCACACAGCAAAATTAAGAGTTCCCTGAACTCACCCAGCCCCGAATTTCCTCTGCTGGTGCTGGGCATGACAGAGTCTCTCGGTCTCAGGTGGTTTGGCCAAAGAGGCAGTTCTCAATTTGCTCAAAGAGGGAGTTCTCAATTTGCTCTTGTTTTACT
>NW_010241049.1:0-8393 GCF_000690775.1 Eurypyga helias | reverse complement strand
TTTCTCCTTTTCCCAGTGCTGCATCGAACATCCGCGGGATGGTCTCCCCCTTTAGAGGCAAATGCACAGCTCCCCAGCCTGCAGACTGCACTGCTTACCTGAGCCCCTTCGTTAGGTAGAGGTAGGACTGGTGCAAAAATATCATTGAATCATAGAGCCTTTTAGGTTGGAAAAGGCCTTTAAGCCCACCCAGTCCAACAGTTACCCCAGCACTGCCCAGCCCACCACTGACCCCTGTCCCTCAGCACCTCGTCCACACGGCTCTGAACCTCCTCCCGGGATGGGGACTCCCCCTCCCTGGGCAGCCCCTTCCAATGCCTGACAGCCCTTTCCAGGAAGACATTGTCCCTGATATCCCATCTAACCCTCCCCTGGCACAGCTTGAGGCCGTTTCCTCTGGTCCCATCACTTGTCCCTTGGGAGAAGAGACCGCCCTCCCCCTCTGCACCCTCGTGCAGGGACGGTGTGTGTTTGTGGCTCCGGCGCAGGAGCAGGGTGTTGGTCCGTGCCCTGGCAGCGTCCGTCAGGGCTTGGGGATGGGATAAACAAGCAAAGCTGTGTGCGTTCAAACGGCTGCACCATGAGACAAGACAAGAATGTGCTCTATTCCTGTCAGCACGGAGATCACCCTCACGCAAAGACCTTCCCTTTCCATTGCAGTTTAGTTTTTATACTTCTTGTAGTGCCAAACTGGACAAGACACCGCAAAAAACACAGATCAAACTTACCGAGTCCTCCGGGGGTCAAGGCAAATTTGCGCTGACGGTGTCTTTTTTGTTCGGTTGTTCTTTTCTCCCTGTAAGATCTACCTCCTCCTCAGAAAGTCTCTGCCGTAGCCACGGGAAACAGCAGCATCTTCGTCAGCTGGAAACCGCCCGTCGGATCGCCCACGTCCGTCAGCGGATACGTCGTGGAGTGGGCAGACACGCAGAGGAGCCCGCGCCCGGAGCCGCATCCAGCCTGGGTAAAGCTTCCAGCATCCAGCCTGTCCACCGTGATAGCAGGTAACTCCCACCTCGAGACAGGCTGTTCCCGAGGTACCATTTCAGTCTGAAAGGTTTTTAAGGAATAAGACCGATTATAACTTAGTAATTTAAATGATAATTTACTAGCTCAGCCTAAGAAATGATGGCATTCCAAGCTTTCTGTATAGGAGGAAAATAAAATAATCCGTGGCTGCGCTGGGCTCAGCTCCACAGTCCCTCGCAGCCGAGATTCAGATCTGGTAAGCGAAACGCCTCTGAAAAATCACAGTCCCTCCGAAATGAAACAAGCCAGCTAGAGGTACGAGAGATCAAAGGCTTAAGAAAAGACTATTTCCTTCCTACTAATTGTTGGTTACTAATCCCAACCGGTACTACGTGGCAGTGCACATCGGAGAGCTATGAGGTTACAGTGGGGGTGACAGCGAGCGTTACCCTCGTTACGCTTTCCTCTCCTGTGCCCTGATGCCGGGCCTCCGAGGTGTGTAGCTCCCCACCCTCGAACGAGCTGGAAAAGCAATGTGTTCACACCACAGCCTTGTGCTCTGCTTTGGAAAGGAGGGAAACTGCTGTCAACCCCCCAAGAACCCGCAGGGGCAGCCCGGGGGGCGCACGCTCGCAGGGGGAAGAACTAGGGTGTGAGATTTGGCTGGACTGGGTGGTCTTAGAGGCATTTTCCAACCTAAATGACTCTCCAATTCTCGTGCCTCCTAAGTGACCTCACGCACAGCCTAACCCTGCCCCTCGTATCCGAGAGCAATGAGCTGGGTAACAGCACATCACCTCCTCCCCTTACCTGGAGCACAAAACGTGGTCCCAGGTTTCCTCCGGAGGGTACAGCTCTTCCAGCAGCTGCTGCTTCATGAGGAAATGAGGGATTTCACCCTCCCAAGGGCTGACGCCACTTGCTTAACACACAGGAAGGTTCTGCCAAGTAAATAGGAGATCACAGAGAAGCGCTTTTTTCCCCCCCTTCTTTATGAAAGATGTGTTAATAACCAGAAGATTAACCTCAGATTTAAGCAGCTAATGTAAACACTTCAGCCATGACTGTAAATACTTTCACTAGTAACCATCCACTTATTTTAATTTCTTTCTTTAGAGCACATAAAAGATAACGTGTGCTATCAGATCAGTGTGTTTGCACTCTATCGGGACAGAGCTGGACAAGTGGCATCAGTCATGGGATACTCAAGAGCAGAAGGTAAACCACAGTCCTACCCTTCCAGATACTTTTAAGCCAGCTTAAGCTCAGCTTCAATAGCCAGTCTTATGTTTTGCAGCGCCGTCAGCTGGTCCCCAGGTATATACAGCAACGCGGGCCACCGGCATCTTGGTTTCATGGGAGGCAATCCCTGCCCAGCAGCAAAGGGGCTGCATCACAGGGTACCATGTATACCTGCAGAAGAAGGACAGCGGGGAAGCCCCACGCGTCTACAGTAGGTGCCTGGTGAAGACCAAGGCGGTGTGTGTGCTGTGGGTGGAGGAGCGGTGCCTTCAGAGAGCTCTGTGTGGTCAGGGAGTCACGGGCTGGTCTGCTGCGTGGGTCAGCAGCAAGAGTCAGTCAGCTTCCTCTGCTACAGCTGCCCATCCCAGAACAGAATCACGGAATTGTTTGGGTGGAAAAGTCCTTTAAGACCACCAAATCCAACCGTCACCCCAGCACTGCCCAGCCCACCACTGACCCCTGTCCCTCAGCACCTCGTCCACACGGCTCTGAAACCCCTCCCGGGATGGTGACTCCCCCCTCCCTGGGCAGCCCCTTCCAACACCTGACAGCCCTTTCCGGGAAGGCATTGTCCCTGACATCCCATCTAAACCCCATCAGGACCACACATTCCAGGCTTCCAGCTTGGAGTCAGATCATTCTAAGTTGTTTTAAATGTGGAACTATCAGATCGCTCCCTGCTTTTTCTTCTTTTTCTCTTCTTTCAGTTATTTTCTGAAGCCACAACCGCTGCAGGCCCTTGTTACCCTGCCAACAAGCACATCACAGACTTTTAGAAGCCCCATCCCACAAGCACGTGCTCCGCGTGACACGGAGGCACGCTGGGCAGGCAGCCCCCGCTGCGTTCCCGCACCCTTTTCCCTTCTCACTCCGTCTGCTGAGCTCCCAGGCTTCCACCCAAGAAACACCTGAAGTTGTTAAATTTTATGCAGAAGCTGCATGAAGGTTTTCAGCGGATGCATCACAGCTCCACCGCCCAAACCTCACGTTAGGTTGACACTCACCTATCAAGCTGCAGAGGCCAGCACACGCGACCCCGGGTGTCCCATCTTTATGGTGGCACAGGTCACCCCTCCAGCACACGGGTCTTTTATGGCCCTTCCAGTGATGCAAGAACATAGAAAAGGAAATTAGTTAAAGCGTCAAATACCTCCCTATGCTCTCAGCACAGCTCGTTGAGAGGAAACGCATGCGTCGGGCACTTCACCTGCTTCTCCCCTTTTTCCTTCCAGACGTTTCCAGCGGGAGCACCCAGCGCTCCCTGTTGGTCACCCACCTGCGGCCGGGCGAGCACTACGTCCTGTGGATGACGGCATCGACTGCTGCTGGAGAGGGGCCCTGGGGCAACACCGAGCTCGTCTGCCTCGAGAGTACGAGCCTCTGCTGGGGTGGGGGGGCCAGGAGAGGTCCTAGCCCTTGGGCACCTGTTTTCCACAGGCTGGGAATGCTTTTCCCACTGCTCTAGCAAGGGCAGAGCTGTAGCTTTGAAGCACAGCATCTCTTTGTCTTCAAGCGCCTGGTTTCATGCTGAGACGTTAGCTGTACCCTTCAACGGCAGCTGAAGGCCAGCAGGATGGTTTCTTGGGGAGGGGGAAAGCAGGGTTTGGTGCCTCGGGGTTGCTGGCCCAGATATCCGTGTGCTTCAAGCTCTGGCGTGGGTATCCCTGCAGAAAGTCCTGCGTATCTCCGCATCTCCCAGGGGTCGGTGGCTGGGTGAGGACCCGTGGGCACGAAAACTGCTGTGGCCTCGGAGCCTTCCCGAGGAGCACAGCATCGTGTGCGGGGTCCCCATTCCCGAGCCCCCCAAAAGTAACACCCTCTCCCAAAGCCAACAGCAGTAATCAGGTTTTCTGTCCTGCAAGACGGATTGTTTTGATCAAATTAGTTGTGAGCCCAGATCAAGACAAATTATTACTAAAACCCAAGAAGGGAGTTGATAAAATTTGTGCCCAGGTATTTCCAGAAAGCTTGTTTCGCTGCGTTTCCTCCCCAGCACTGTGCCACAATAACTCCAAGCTCCCGAGTGGCGTACCTTAGGAAACTCATCCCCGCAGCACGGGAGCAGGGGTCCTCTGGAGAGAAACCCGGTTTGCTGAGCAGGAGAGGAAATTAAAGCAATACGGACCAATCTCAGGTTTTCCTGGTATACAACCTGGATTTGCAAAAATGGCCTGTTAAGCAGATGGTGCAAGCACAGTAAAGCCAAGGTGTTCACCGAGAAACACTGACCGTGTGTGAAAGAGGCACTGAATTTGGGGAGATCTTTCCTACTTAACACCTCCCCGCTGCACGCATCACCCCAAATTAACGTCGTCTGGTCCTGTGCTGGAAGAGATCGGCAATTGCGTGGTTTGGGGTGCAGACTGTGGATCTCGAAACACGTTGGTGGACATCTTCATGTTGCAAAGTACTGTTGTCGCCAACAGTCCATCCAGAATTCCCGATTTTGACCCAAAAAGCCATGTTGGTTGATTTGTGAGCGCCGATGCTAGTCGTGCCGCCGCTGTTGTCCAACTTGAACTGGCGTATTTAAATGTTTTGGGTTTTTTAATGAAGATGAGTGATGGGTGTTCCATATTGCAGGTGCTGGGGACTGGATGGCTGTCGTGCTCTCCTGCAGCTTCCTCATCCTCTCAGCCTGCATCTGTTCTCTGCCTCCGGCAAGAAAAGCGTGAGTGGATCCCTCTGTTACGTTCCAATAACACATGGAATTGTTATTAGAAGGTCATGGCCTTTCAGGACACCTTGGGGAACAGTGAGGATTGTTCTGAATAAAGGCTTCAGAGTGCACAAACGTTAACAGGAACACCTGCTGACCTTAAAATAGAGCCTCATTTCACATATATTGTGAATTTTTAACCTAGAGCTCACGGTCTGCTTCCACCCCAACAAAATGGGAGGGGTACAACCCTTGGCACTTAGTCTGGGAGCAAAGTTAAACCCGGAGGTTAAAAACTGGTTTCCTTTAGAGCAACGTGCACGTGTCGCCAGCTGGGTCGCGCAGGGCTGGGGCTCGTGGCTGGATCCGGCACGCTCTGGATCGCGGGCAGACATCTGGCAGGAGGAGGATGCTGGGCAGCATTCACCCCCGCTGAGGAGCTCCCCACGCAGCTGGGCTCTCTGCGGTATCCCCCTCCCATCAGATCCACACCGAGCGCTTCGGTAGCCACGTCCGGGTCGGCAGGTATCGGCATCCGAGCGTTTAACTGCGCGCGTTCAATCTGCAGGTTACACTCGTTCCTCTCGGCACTCGCGCCGCAGTGGCAGAGCAAAGCCATCCCAGACCCAGCCAACGCCACGTGGGCCAAGAACTACCTCTCTACGAAGGTAATTTGGACTTTTTTTTTCCTTCTAATCCCACCACCTTCAGAAGAAAAAGCGCTCGGAGCTGTGCAAGTCAGTAATGTCTTAATGCAGCAAATCCAGCGATCTCTGATAGCGGATGAGCTCTGTTCTCACACTGTGGGACATATTAAAATGCAAATTAAATGTGAGAATAACGTAAAGATCTTACATTTTTAGTGGTATTAGCTGCTGTGCAGAGGGATGTTTGCGTGGTGGGGGTGGAAGGGCAGAGGATATCGATCACATCATTAATTGTTGGGTCCCTCCGCAGCCCGAGCTGAGCTTGCCCTCCCCCCTGTTCCTGCACAGCGCCGGCAGCTTCGAAGAGCCCCAAACAACCCACGTGGAGGAAGCCTTCGCGAAGGCCGACCCCCGCACCCTCCAGGAGAAGCTCCTCTCCGGCAGCCGGGGAAGCGGCGACTGGCTGCCCGGGAGCGGCTCGGGGCAGGACTACCAGGCTCTCCCCAGCACAGCGGATGGAGAGGTTTGCGAGCAGCAGCATCCTGACCTCTACAAGAGGATGGCGGTGGAGGTGACGGAGCACACGCAGACCGTGTCCGAGTATATCGCCAACCCGGTCACCGACACAGCCGCCATGTACCTGCCCCCGGTTACGGGCACTACTGCAGCCCACCCCGAACTCGAGTGCAATCCGCTCTCCATCTTCCCAACAACATTCCTGATGCCCGTACCCTCCTATGAGGGGAATCTTACCTTGGGTACGGTGAAAATAAACTGCAGCTCTTTCACGAGGTAGGCAGTCAGTAAGCCTGGCCTCATTTTTTGCACTTTACTCAGGTATTTTGGTGTTTCAGTACAGCCAGCCCAGGAATGCGACAGTCCGGCGTGCGACACCTCTAAGTGATAAAAAACAGCTCACAAACCCTCCCGGCACTGCCAGTCACACCTCGCTGTAGGATACAGCCACTCCTCACGCACCCAGCACGCTCGGGCAGAATTAAAGGTGGATCAGGAACGCCAGGAAGGCTTGTGGAGAGGTTAACTAGCTACTCAGATGCCTCAGGCCCCTGTCCCACTGCCTGATGACGAGTGGCTCAGCCCAGCTCGGTCCAGCCCACGAAGGAGCTGTGCTAACCATCATTTCAGCCATCACTCGCCTAGGAAAAGGGAGTTGTGCCAGGGTCAGGGCTCAGCACCTGGGCTGGGCCATGCTGCAGTCCTCGCTCCTCCGGTCACGCACAGCGGGTTAGCCACGCAGCACGGGCATCTCTGCAGCCGTGGGTACCATTCCTCAGCCCCAGCACCGGCACCCGAGTCCTGGTGACACCAGTGCCACGGCCCACGCAGGCACGGAGGGACACGGCTGGCAGCTTGGCCAGGGCCAGGCTGCCTCAAACAAGAGGGAGCGCACGTACGCGGCAAGTCAAATGGCCTGGAGAGAAGAATTTAAATCATTTATTGAAGTATTCTAATTACAGGTTGGAAGTATGTGTTACACACTTAATGACTTTGTTTACTGTATTAAAGTGCTGGAAACCTGAAATTTGTTCCCTGTTGTTTCCTCCTGTCAAGCTCAAGGGCTACGCTGCAGCTACGTGCAAACAGTGTCTTGAAAAACAAAGCCGAAGCGCTGCTGCTAGAGGTGGAGGTGACCCAGCGCTGCGCTCACCTGGAGCATCCTCCTCCTCTCCAGAGCAGGCTGCTCCCCCCGCAGCTGGCCACGCGAGCTGTCGAGCAGCGGCATCAACTGGTGGTGAAACCCTGCTGTGGTACCGCCATCCCGGAGCACCTCAGCAGCCCCGCAGAGGTCTCCTTCCGCAGCACCTGGAGATGCCCCGGCCTGGAGGGCACAGCTTTCCCAAAGTGGGAAAGCAAACCCACAGTGCTGCGTTAGGGAGATCTCAGTTGAGCTTTTTCCCCGTTTATTCCAAATCACAGAATCACGGAATGGTTTGGGTTGGAAGGGACCTTAAAGATCATCCCGTTCCAACCCCCCTGCCACGGGCAGGGACACCTTCCACTAGCCCAGGTTGCTCCAAGCCTCATCCAGCCTGGCCTTGGACACTTCCAGGGATGGGGCATCCACAGCTTCTCCGGGCAACCTGTCCCAGTGCCTCCCCACCCTCTCCGGGAAGAATTTCTTCCTGATATCTAACCTAAACCTCCCCACTTTCAATTTAAACCCGTTACCCCGTGTCCTGTCCCTACAGGCCCTTGTAAAAAGTCCCTCCCAGCTTTCTTGTGGCTGTTTTCCCCTCGACAGGACCCCATACCCTCACTCTCCCAGGTTCAAAGGCGCTGCAGGCCCAGGCTGACTGTTAAGAACCGGACACACGCGCCTCCGGAGCCAGTGCCAGACACCCTGCACTTATTCGTGTTACTCCATCTGCCGAGGGCCGTACCTCCACCTGCACGGTGAAAACACCTTGGCAACAGGCACAAGTCTGGGAAAACAGCTACACCGCATCAGTTTTAAGCTTTTCCTTTTAGGAATGTGAAACGCAAGCCCTGGCACCAGCTCTCCTGTACAGCTTCCAGTGACTTCCCTGCGCCTCCCGCAACGCCCAGCGCGCTCCCCTTCCATTAGCACCCGCGATCGCAAGCACCCTGGCTACGCACAATCTCTCCAGTCTTAAGGAGAACAAAGTCAAGCCATCAGCGACGATTCGGCTGTTGCTGGCGCAGCCGCACGTACCCCTGGGAAGGAGAGGAGTCCTGGCGAAGGCAGAGCACGCCGCTCGCCAGCTCCCACCCGACACCCACAAACCCCCCCGTGTTCAGCAGCTGGAGCCTGTGATCAAAGCTGGGGGCGTGACAGTGTGCGGCACATCTCCTGAAAGCGGCCTCCGAGGGATAAGGAACAGAGACCAACAGCT
>NW_010241048.1:2502-4382 GCF_000690775.1 Eurypyga helias | reverse complement strand
GCCTTTGTGCCCGCTTACATACAGTCAGTAAGGGATGACCATCAGCAGGAGAATGGAGGGCAGCTCAAACACCTGTGAGCAGTGGCAGCCTTGAGCCATCCCTCTGCATTCTGAGCACCGAGAGGCTGCATGATGGGGAGGCAAATTTTGAAGCTGTACAAGATGCCCATAATCTCTGCTGCACTAGTGGGGATACACAATCTGTCAAGAGACAGCCATGACAGCGGAGAGATGTTGACTCAACGTACTACAAGAAGGCTTCCACTTCTCTCATGTAATCCTCTCACACAAACCACTGTTTTCACTGTTTAATAAGAGAGAACATCAATAATATTCGCTGCATCATCTCTTCCTTATTGCTGTATGGAAAGAATTTTTTCAGTAAAGAAAAAAGGTGTTAAAACATGCAACGTCCTAGTTATGCTCCATGAACACGTGAGCTGTGGCTAATTCCCACCCACTGTCAACATCCCTTTTAACCCAGCATCTTTTAGGCTACTCACGTTCGCATACGTTTGTGCTCCCAGCTGTTGCAGGTTGCCACTGTCTCTGATTATATCCAGGGCAGCAGTGATCACAGGTTTCCCCACAAGTGTTATGCTGACATTCACACCGAAACCTACAGAAATGAAAGCCTCTTATTCTATTGAAGCTGGATTTAAGCTTTTCTCTCAGTTTTGCTGCAGTCCAAGGCTTACACATAGTGTGAAAAGGACAGGACATTGGCCCTGTAAAGAGGTCAAAAAGTAATACCAGAACATTCTGGAATTTTCCAAAAATTCTACATGATTGATTACTTTAATCTTGTGATTATGAGTTTATTAGCACAAATTATTTCGAGAGAACAATTATAATTGGATTCAATAGACTGGATTATGAAACTTGATTCTAGAATACTAAATCAAGATGACGTATAACAGTTTAGGATGTATCCTATTTTAGCTTAATTCTTAGGCTCAAGCTTGTTGACCTACAATAAATAAAAATATTTATCACCTTTATATGCATGCCTTCATCATTTTTTCATTATGCTTTGTTTACAATAATTTTATTAGTGTTTTTAATAAACCAAGATCATAACTTCATTGTGTTATTTTTAAAACAGTGCACACAATTAAGAAAATGTAGTTTATGTTTATTTTGATTTAGCTGAATAGCCTACTTAAAGGGCAAGCTCTCATTATAGCCTGGGTCTTACTATCATGCATATCAACTGAATCCCAGGAGGAACAAAGAGACCTTGAGACTGGAGAGGCCTTTTCCAATGTTCCTCTCTTATCTGTGTAGTCTAATAACCAAGGGGCAATACAGTATTTGAGTATAATCATCCTATTCCTGTAGATTTCACACCTTCTGTACTTACTTTTCTCTGGTACAGACATCTGGAAATGAGACACCCATCTGCTCACTTATTCTTCATTATAGACTGGTTTGGGTTGGAAGGGACCTTAAAGATCATCTAGTTCCAACCCCCCTGCCATGGACAGGGACACCTTCCACTAGACCAGGTTGCTCAAAGCCTCATCCAGCCTGGCCTTGAAGACAGCCAGGGAGGGGGAACTGAAAATATTACACTGTCCTGATAAAAGTTTGTTTCAATACCAACAGGGATAAGAGCAACCACTGGTTTAAACCTGCCTGTTAAAATACGTTTTA
Source organism: Eurypyga helias (assembly GCF_000690775.1). Classification (NCBI taxonomy): domain Eukaryota; kingdom Metazoa; phylum Chordata; class Aves; order Eurypygiformes; family Eurypygidae; genus Eurypyga; species Eurypyga helias. The sequence goes on along the minus strand of NW_010241048.1, from coordinate 2,726 downwards.
GATAGCCTGATTATACAGTCAATTCTCTATAGCAGATAGCCAAGGAGCCTGACCTAACTGTTTGTGAAATCAGTGTGGAGATCATAAACTTCACAGAGAAGGGAATAGTTCAGCCAGTTTCTGGTTTTAGTTTTTCTAGTAATGATCAAAAGCCATTGGATCTTGGCTGAGCTCAGTTATAATGCTCAGTATCTCCAGGGAGTTCACCAACTTCATTCTTGAAC
>NW_010241048.1:0-2490 GCF_000690775.1 Eurypyga helias | reverse complement strand
AAGGTGATACCAACCCATGTTTTCCAAAAAGAACTAAGTTTCTAAAAAATTATTCAATCTGAAAAATTCTTATTTCAATTTAAAATAAGAATATAATACTTCTTATTATTATATTCACATATAATACCTCTTGACATGTTTTCTTGTCAATCATTAGCAGATTCTAATTTTTTAAATATAATGAAAAATCCTTGTAAGACTGTATATTTCTACAACTAAAAAGGTCACTTGAAAACATTCATGTAACATTTTTCTCAAATTTATTTTAGGTTCAGTTTACTTACTGGTATTGGTTTTCAGCACTCTTTGCATCACATACTTCGGCGTGGCCATGGCAAACACATCGACCACCAATACTGATGTCCTTTATACTGTAGTAATACTATGGAACAAGCACAAGAAGTATGTATAGATCTTTCCTTAATTGTATTATGTCAGAAATATCAACATCAGATTGTTAAATCTTGCTTATCAGAATTTTAAAGGCATGCCTTTACAAAAGGCCAAAGTCAGGCAGCCAGTGGTCAAATCTCTGTTGATGTCTCAGTACGAGCACCAGCATAACAAAGTCAGTACCTGATGGGTGCCTGATAACAACAGGCTTGTGCAGCTCACACCAAATGCATGTTGCTGTAGCTCTCCGTTCCCTGCAGCTACACGGCCACCAGTACCCAAGCCAAAAGGTTGTTCAAATCCAGCTAGAGGATGGAGATGTAAAGTACTGTCAAAGCATCAATTTGTGAGACTTTGGTCTGGTCAACAAACCAGACACATGCTATGGGCAGTGCAGTTTCCCCATTCAATCAGACATGATCACAAGACACCAGAAACAGGCCAAAACCAACAGCTCAGTCAACCGACTCATCCACTCATGATTCAAGCTGGATTTGAAACTGAGACCTGAAGTTGAAACACTTTGTATCTCATCCTCATGCCTTGCAGGCATCCAGGCAACAGGAGGCAAAAATTTAATTGGTTCCACTCAGTAAAAATATCATTACTGTATACATACCCCACAAGATATATCGCTGAATCACTAAGGTTAGAAAAGACCTATAAGATCACCTAGTCCAACCACCAACCCTACACTACCATAGCCACTAGACCATGTCCTCAAGCCCCACATCTACATGTTCCTTGAACACCTCCAGGGATGGAGACTCCACCACTTCCCTGGGCAGCCTGTTCCAGTGCCTGACCGCTCTCTCAGTAAAGAAGTTTTTCCTAATATCTAATCTAAACCTCCACTGGGAGGTTTCCCCCCTCAAACCTAGTTTAAGGCCCTCTCAATGAACCCAGCCAACTCATGAGCAAGAATCCTTTTCCCCCTTTGAGAAAGCTGGACTACACCTATCACCAACAGTCCCAACAGCGTGTAAACCTCCCCATGATCAAAGAAACCAAAATTCCACCATTTGCACCAGCCTCTGAGTCACATGCTCATCAGGTGCGCTTTCCTGTGCCTTTCCATATTCTTTCCTTCCACTGAAGGGATTGAGGAAAATACAACCTGCGCTCCTGATCTTTCAGCCACCCACCCCAGGGTCCTGAAATCCCTTTTGATCACTTTTAGACTTCTCTCAGCAACCTCATTCCCACCCATCTGCGCCACCATTTGCACCAGCCTCTGAGTCACATGCTCATCAGGTGCGCTTTCCTGTGCCTTTCCATATTCTTTCCTTCCACTGAAGGGATTGAGGAAAATACAACCTGCGCTCCTGATCTTTCAGCCACCCACCCCAGGGTCCTGAAATCCCTTTTGATCACTTTTAGACTTCTCTCAGCAACCTCATTCCCACCCATCTGCGTGACCAGCAGCGGATAACAATCCGATGGCCTGCACCAGACCAGGGAGTTTTCTGGTGATGTCTCTGACCCAAGCCCTGGGGAGGCAGCAGACTTCCCTGTGGGATGGGTCTGGCTGGCATATCAGGCCCTCTGTTCCCCTCAGAAGGGAGTCCCCTACAACAATCACCATCCTCTTCTTCTTAACAGGGGGAGCCTTCATACGCAGAGCTGACCGACTGTCCCTGAGTGACTCCCTGGGTGAGTCTTCTATTGTATTCTTGCTAGCCTGGCCCTTGAGTTCCAGAGCCCCATACCTGTTGTGTTAGGGCAACCGGGAAGGCAAGGGAGGCCCCAAGGGGATTCGCCTGGCATCTCGAGAAGGGACTTGTTCTCTTCCTCATTCTGCCTGGGGCAAAATTAGGGGATCCTATACTTTCTGTGGAGCCTCCATCTGCTGCCTTTCCCTCAGAGATGGCAGGGTGTGGCTCCCGCAATCCACCTCCCCCTCAAATTCCCTGAGACCGCCCCCCGGTCCCAGTGCCAGGCCCAGGCAATCCCTGCAGCCAGAGCCCTGGGCAGCTGCATGTCTGCGTGGGGCCTCCTTCTGGGCACCCACCTCCTCTCTGGAGGCAGCTTTTGGCCAGGTAGAAACCATCGCTGTGTCCCCTTCCCTTCCAGGAGGGCGGTGACCACTGGGTGAGG
>NW_010241047.1:8297-9334 GCF_000690775.1 Eurypyga helias | reverse complement strand
ATCTGGCAGGTTTAAGCGCCCGGCAGCCTCCTGACGCGTACGCGCCATGGATTTGCTCGCCTGGATTATTGCATTGGGTTTGTCTTTGGGTTTATCTTGTGGGTTTGTGGGCTTGTTTTTTTATTTTTTGGGTTTTTTTTCCTGATGTGAATTAAAACAGTGGCTTGGGAACCTGGATCCATTTAACCCTTTGCTTCCCAGCCCCATCTGCATGGGGGCCAGGGCAGATGCCAGGCCGAGGGGGGGTGGGAAGGATTAACTTGATCCGCGGGCAGCGGGGACAGCTGCCTGCACGCCCTCGCTGCCTTCCTCACAGCCCTGACATCCACCCGAAAGGGCTCTTTTGGGTAAGGTTTCGCGCCACTGCTGCGCCGAGCTCCCCTCAAACCGGACCAGGGAAAGTCCGAGGTGCCCAGTGACCACCCGATTGCATCCTAGTTTGGATTTTCCCTCCTGCCTTGCACCCCTTAGTGCCTCCCAGTAAGGCTGCGCTGGCTCCAGGAGGGTTTTCCATGGGGAAGACCATGTCCCTCACCGTCACTGTGCCGCTCTGAGCAATGTCCACGGCCACAGCTCCGCAATGCTCCGTCTTTGCAGGTCACACGCGTTATCCCACCAGCAGGAAGATTTCTAAGGAAGGGGCGAACCTGGGGAGTTTTTTCCATGCTTGCGCTGTAATAAAGCACTTCCCGTGCCCTGTCTGTGGTGCAGCATGGAAAAATTACCGCTTTCCCCCAGTTTTCTCCCAGTGGCAAGAAATCGTTCCCAGCAGCAAGGTGTGATCTGCTCGATTACAGTGTATTAAACACACCCTACAAGGGGACACGTCTTCCCGTGCAAAAAGCATCCAAATCCATGCCTGGATCAGCCAAGGAGAGATTTCGACCTCATCTCCTCTTGCAGTCCCCACCATGACGGCTGCAGGATGGGCCCCGGGGGACTCCCAGGACAGGCACGGACCCTGCAAAGCCCCTTTGGTCCCCCCAGACCGCTGCTGTCCCCACGGCAGGCTCCAGCCGGCCCGGGCGTCTCCACAC
>NW_010241047.1:6522-8285 GCF_000690775.1 Eurypyga helias | reverse complement strand
GCCCCCTGCTCCGCCGCGGCAGTTGTCACCGGTATTTCCCGGAGCTCAGCCCCCACCGCTGCTGCTGTTCATCCATGGATGCTCCCCCCACCCCGGACACCGGATCCCTGGCTGGGGCTTTGCGTCTCAAGCAGATGCCACAGGCACAGGTTGATGTTAAAATTAGCCCTCAGCTTCCTCCTGCCCACATGCCTGGTGCCTGTTGGTGTCCCCCCAGTGCAGCTTTTGAGGTCCCAGCACCCCCCAGTTTGGGGCATCACCCCACTTCTCCCCCAAGCTGTCTTTAAAAACAAGGATCGTGAAGTTCTTCTTCCACGTGGTGCTCTCCGGCCTCGCGGATGTTGCACGTGCCACCTGTGTACCGGAGGAGTAGAAGTTTGGGAGATGCTGCAGCACAGGCGTCGGGCACCAGGGCTGTCTCCCCTCTTGGTCCCACGGGGAAGGTTTCTCCCCTTATCCGGGCAGAGACAGAGGATATTCAATAAATCTAAATGTGATACAGAGCCGTGGAGAAGTTCTGGGCCCTGTATGGCACAGGAGCCACCGCCCTTGGGCGGGTCTGGGGATGACCATTACTCTCAATGCCAGACCTGATACTTCTCCTCTGCCCACCTCAAAGCCCTCAGTAATTTTGTTGTGATATTGGACTTTTCACCTTCTCTGCAAAACCAGGCTGGGTGAAATCCTTTGAGAAGTCAGGAATGGATCAAACGGCTCAAACACTGATGAGCCGGCATCCTTCAAACTTGGGTGTTTTTTTGGCCAACCCCTGGCAGGACAGCAGAAAAACCCCCACAAAGGGCTTTTTCTGGCAATTTTGAAGCTGTGGGTTGCTCAAGAAGGACATCTCACACCCCCAGCAGCCATTTCATCCATTTTCAGGATGAGGAGCAAAAGGGATTGATGACATGGAAAGACCTGATGCCTCACTCCTGGGAGGGGTGGAGCACGTGAATGGCAGGATCTCTTCGCTGGACGATGGTCTGGGCCTCTGATTATTTTCACATCTTCAGCTACATTTTGGATAAGGGTTTCCCTGGGAGCACGTCTTGGTCTCGATGGGGATACAACCACGGCACATCCATGGCTGGATCTCTGATGGTGCTTCTTGGGCAAGGGCGGTGGGTCTTACAAACTCCAACCGGAAGAACAGCCCTCGGGTTTTGAGGGTCTGAAGTCTTAAATGGGGGTAGACAGAAAGCCTCTCGGGCACTGAGGAAGAGAAAAGTGACGGTGGAAAAATTAAAGGCAAAATGAAGAATGGATGGAGAAAGGATGAAAAGGGAGGAGAAGTCTCTCCAGCAAACACCGTACTGTTGCACTGAGCCCAAGAGCGACAGCGACCCAAACCCAGGTGGGGAGCCAGAAAGTGGGGGGCTGCTGGTTCATGAAAGGGCTTTATTCATTTTTCATGAGATTTATTTACACTGGTGTTTAATCTGTGGTTATTGGCTCCTTTTTTTTCTGCTTCCCTGTAATTTTCTCTCTTCTGCCTTTTACCTCCTTTCTTTTTTTTAATTTTCTCCAAAAAAGAAGAGGCAAGGTAGAGAAAATCATTGTGCATTCTCTTAAAATTAACCATTTTCCAGTGTCAGGGGGATTAAAAAAAAAAGAAAACAAAAACACAGAAATGGGTGAAAACCTCATAAAGCGCATCCATCTGGGAAGTGAGAAGGAAAACACCATGCCCCGATTTTGCCAGAGCAGATTTCAGATACCAGCCCAGGACTTTCTCTGGAGGAAAGCAGGAGGTGATTTTTTTC
>NW_010241047.1:0-6512 GCF_000690775.1 Eurypyga helias | reverse complement strand
GGGGATTTTTGGTAGCTCACAGCTGTTTGGAGGGACCTAGTGCCCACCCAGTGCCCTCCTGAGCTCTTCTACGAGGGATCACAATTTACCGCGGGAAAGGGGGACAGGGTCTTGCGATGTCCCTGTTTATGTCTCATAATTTTGCTCAAACTGAATTATTTTGCTTTGAGGAATTTCATTTTCTGTTTCCACAGGTTCTGCAGTTTAGAGAATAATGTCATTTTTCTGACACGTGACAGTTGTTGAGAAACGGGAGCTGGTGGTGTTTTGCTGCAGCGAATTCAGAGCAGGATGTTGGTGCTTATTAAATGCTTCCTTTGAAGCATCATAACTTTTAAATGCTTACATGCTTTTAATGCTGAAAAGTAGCATTAAATACTTTTGATGGCACATCCTCCACATCGACCCTGTGCTGCCCTACGGAGCAGGCAGGGATTGGGCTTTAGGATATATTTTGCATCATCATTTTTCAAGAAGAATGACCCCAAATACATCTTTTCTCCTCCGTCCTGTCCATGTTTTTGGGGAGCAGAGGTTTTGGTGTGTTTTCCTTGCTGGTACCTGTGATACTTTCCCTGGACAGGATCCTTCCAGTGGCTTTGGGATGCAGCCGTGGCCAGTGCAAGTGTTGGGGTGAAAGGAAAAACCCCCTCCCACTGCAAAAATCCACATTTTCTGTCCCTAATCAATGACATTGCAATATTTAATTTATGAAATCCGCTCCTTGCTCTCAACGTGGCTTTGCAGCCATCAAAATAAAGCAAGGTCGGCAACTCCTGCCTGCATTCCCAGATCCCGGGCCTGACACCCAGAGAAATGACCCTCCGTTCGACTCATCAGTGGTTAATTACCACGAAATCACAGCTGGGTAATTTAATTTCAGCATTACATCCGGATGATTCAATCCCACTTGCTCTTCCCGGGGCCTGTTTCCCTGCCTTGGGATGGATGCCGGCTGCGTGGGCAAGGCCCAGACAAGGCTACGGAGCCCAGCACGGTCAGGAAAACAAACAAAGAAATTGTCGTTTTCACATCCTCAAGCCTTTTTGCCTGTTTTGGGGGGCACTTTCCCCCCATTCTGGGGGTGCAGCGGAGGGTGCGATGGCAGACCAGAGCCCGTATCCTCCGGCTTTGGTGCCATCTAGTGCCACCGGCTGCTCCCAGCTCGGGCTTTCTGATCTGAAATGTCCGTGGCCAAATTTCATTAAAAATCATGAATATCTGAGAGCCCTCACCTCCACCCATATGCCCAGCCTTTCCGTGGGGCTGGGAGTGGGTCAGGCTCAGCTTGCAGTATCAGGAATTAAGGGTATTCCTCCCTGGGGCAGAGGGAAGGGGAGAATATGGGTGTAAAGCTAATTTTGAAGCATTTTTGAGGACTCTTCCGAGCAGTTTAGAGTTTTGCTATAACCTCACACAAGCCAGGAATGCTGGCCCAGGGCAAGACCTCACACACTGGCCATCACAGGATGGGGGAGCTCACCATCACCCCTCCAAAAACTTGGTCATAGCATGCGGTGCTGCTGCCTACCAGGGTGTAAAGCATCACAGTAACACTTTTTGGCTGGCAGGGAGCTCAAACCCTCCTGGAAAGCATGTTCCCTGCCTTGTGCCATGTTCAGGTGGGACTGCTTTAAAAAACTGCCCTAATTCTTCCTCTTAACAAGCAGCTGGAAGAAGGAGAGATGGTGCAAGGAGCCAGTGGTTCCACAGCTCCAAGCGGGATGTTGTTTTTAGTTGCTGGAGACATCCCAGCTGCAGAAAAGGTCCTCAAATATTCCCAGAAGGTGTGGGGGATGCTCAGGTGTGCACCAGGGGCTCATCAGAGAATCACAGAATGGTTTGGGTTGGAAGGGCCCTTAAAGCCCACCCAGTCCCACCCCCTGCCATGGGCAGGGACACCTTCCACTAGACCAGGTTGCTCCAAGCCTCATCCAGCCTGGCCTTGGACACTTCCAGGGATGGAGCATCCACAGCTTCTCTGGGCAACCTGTCCCAGTGCCTCCCCACCGTCTCTGGGAAGAAGAACTAAAAAGATGGGTGTTTACCTGTGCCGATGTACTCATTTTGTGGAACTAGATGGTCTTTAAGGTCCCTTCCAACCTAAACTGTTCCATCATTCTATGATTATTCCAGGGAAGGCATCTGCTTGCTTGCCCCAGCCTAAGAAACACATCATCACCTGAGCAGCTTCACCCCTTCCCTGGAGCCAACAGACACCAAAAAGCCACAAGGTTGTGTCAGGGATGGGCTGATGTCTGGTTATTCAGTACATCCTGGGGTTGTCGGAGCAAACCTCCGCCTGGCCCTGAGTCCCTGGGAAAGGTTGTACTGTACATACGACCCTTCCCCTACACATTCCTAGCTTCCCTGTCTGGCTTTTCCCAGGCCAGATGTGGTTTGTGGACATTTAGTGACTGCCAGTGGCTGGATTTTTCATCATTTCCAGGACTTCTTTTTTGGTAAGAGGTGTTCGGGAGGCTGGTTGGGCAAAGTACAGAAATAGGGGTGTTTCTACAAGCTGGTGCTCCCATGTCTTATTGTCCACCAGGATTTTGTCCGCATAGTCTCCATCTCTTACCCATCTGGAGCTGAAAACAGTTCTCTGAGGAGCTTTGGTCCTTCCACAGACCAAGGGTGAGATCCCAGCGCTGCCTGTCCAGCCTGATGTTTGGCTTGGAATTGGAAACAGGACAGGCCAAGAAAAGACACAGCGTGTGTAAAGAGCCATCAGAAAGAAAAATGATTTGACAAAATACCCAAACCTGTGGTTTTTCCTCCTTGAGATGCATCTCACGGACCAGTAGGGCCTGTCTCCCGGCTTTGCCAAGAAAATCAGACCATCCCCAGCAGGTATGTGTTTACAAGCCGAGGTTTTGCCTGCATCACTCCAGCGTGCTGGAGATGACCCTTCTGCCTGGGGGTTGAGCTTCTCCTCCAGAAGCAAGAGGCAAAGCTGGAGGAGCAGTGAAGGGGCCACCCAGCAGCTGCCCTTGATGATGTCCCACTCCTGTGGCACCCCACGTTGTGAGGATGCCTCCATCATTCCCTATTCCCACACGATGGAGATGGGAAGCAGCCAGTGCAGTCCCTCACCTTCAAAAGCCAACCCCGAGGGCTCAGAAGAACCACCAACTTGCCCACAATAACCCACACCGCCGCTTTATTTAAGTGCAGAACGACTTTATTAGGGTGTCCTTCCCTCTTTCTGCTCTGCGCAATGCAGAGACGAGGAGGGGGTATCCTCCTCTCAGGGACGCACTGCTGACCAAGAGAAGGAAAGCCCAGCCAAGGACATCATGGAAAGCTTCACACTGGCTGTTCCTGCAGATGACAGAATCATAGAATCATAGAATCACAGGATGGTTTGGGTTGGAAGGGACCTTAAAGATCATCTAGTTCCACCCACCCTGCCATGGGCAGGGACACCTTCCACTAGACCAGGTTGCTCCAAGTCTCATCCAGCCTGGCCTTGGACACTTCCAGGGATGGGGCATCCACAGCTTCTCTGGGCAACCTGTTCCAGTGCCTCCCCACCCTCTCCAGGAAGAATTTCTTCCTGATATCTAACCTAAACCTCCCTGATTTCAATTTGTACCCATTACCCCTTGTCCTGTCACTACAGGCCCTTGTAAAAAGTCCTCTCCCAGCACCCTTGTAGCCCCTTCAGGTACTGGAAAGCTGCAATGAGGGCTCCTCGGAGCCTCCTCTTCTCCAGGCTGAACAAGCCCAGTTCTCGCAGCCTTTCGTCATAGCAGAGGTGCTCCAGCCCTCTGAGCATCTTCGTGGCCTCCTCTGGACTCGCTCCAAGTGGATGGATCCCATTAGAGCTGTACGGAAGGGAGGTGTTAGTGAGATGTCGGAGAATAGATCCGAGGCGCTCAGACGGTGATTTATAACCGGCAGAGTTCCACGGGGGGGATTTTCATTCAAGGGTTTTGTCACAAACGGTCCAGGGAGAGTGTGAATAAGTGGACCTGAATGGGAAGTGTAATCACGTGCAAAAGCAAGAATATTACCCTTTTACGAATCTGTCATACCCCGTGCCCCGTGAGTTTTGAGTGAGAACACGTAACACAAGTGACACACTTCTCATTGGGATTGCAAAACCATCACTCCTGCCCAACCACCCCTGGTTTGAAAGCTCCTCTTTGGGTTTACAGGACCACCGCCAGCTCATAGCACCACGGATAGACATCTCGCGGCATCCAGGGGGCTGCAGTCGTAACGATCGGGGGAAAAATCAACAATGTTTTAGGATGCAGATAATTAAATCTGCCAGTGGTAACATTAGAAAAGATGCATTTCCCAGGAAGAGACCTTGGAGCCCTTTCCAGTACCTGAAGGGGGCTACAAGGAATCTGGGAGGGACTTATTCCAAGGGCCTGTAGTGACAGGACAAGGAGTAACGGGTTTAAATTGAAAGTGGGGAGGTTTAGACTGGAATTCAGGAAGAAGTTCTTCCCGCAGAGGGTGGTGAGGCACTGGGACAGGTTGCCCAGAGAAGCTGTGGATGCCCCATCCCTGGGAGTGTCCAAGGCCAGGCTGGATGAGGCTTGGAGCAACCTGGGCTAGTGGAAGGTGTCCCTGCCCATGGCAGGGGGGTTGGAACTAGATGATCTTTAAGGTCCCTTCCCACCCAAACCGTTCCCTGATTCCATGGTTCTGTGAAGCAATGGAAAGTCACTATCTTTATGAATTACTTGGGCATACAGAGTTGAAGATTTCTGCCAAAAACTGCTGATCACAGAGTTGTGCAGCACTGTCAATAGTGGAAGACAAGGATGAGGTCGGATGAGCTGGAGTGATGGATATGACATGGGAGTTCAGCGGTGTCAGGTTTAAGACAGACACATAAGGACCTGGCAGAAAGGAAATAGGAAAGATTTGGGTGCCCTTGCTCAGGGGCCAGCCAAAAGCTGTCAATGCTGTGAAGCCATGGACAAAGGAAATGTGACCCTCAGCTGTAACGAGACGGCATTTCGTCAGCAACACGCATAAAAGGGCGTAAAATGCCTGGAAATGGCACCAGTCACACTCCAGGAGTTCTGCGTTTTGCATCACCTATAGCAATGAAAAATGAATTTGAGAGGGGACTCTTTTTCCAGCTCTGATGTGGTTGACTTGGGATTCACCCAAAGCTGCTGATGCAGCTAGTAAATGTAGAAAATTATCTGAAATTAAACTTTCAGACAGTTTTCCCCTGCCCACTCCAGCTTCGTCTGAAAGATCCTTCCTTCCCAGTAGCTGGCACTCAATTCTAATTTTAAAATCCAGATGACTAACCAGCTCCAAGAGGAAACTTCCAAGAGCCATTTATGAATCAGTCGTCGTAAGGACGCTCAGGAATGCATTTATGATGTCATAAACTCCCTCCTATCAAGATACAGACCTGGGGAAGTGGGTTGGATCCTCATCTGCTGTTCGGTTTCAATAAAAGGAAGGCATTCACCTTATTTGCACCAAAGACAAAAGTAAATGAAGGGCTTGTCTGTCACATGTTTGCATTTTGCAGGCGTGCTGCTCCTTTACTTTGCAGGCGGGAGGAAACTGCATCCCTGAGATGCTCTGGAGAGAAAGCCACAGCAGCTGACATTCACAGGCGATGATCCCAAAAAAGAGAGGGAAAACCAAGCAGTGCTTCAGTAAATGGAGGTGATGCACCCAGCAAAGGTCACCATTTGGATTCTCTGGGGAACTGGAGAACTAATCCACTGAGTGAGACCCTTTCAGTCCCATTTCAGCACAGACAAACTAAATTTTCAGCCACAAAATTGACCTGCATTGCAGCGAATTCCCCGGGGAAAGCCATACAAACCCTAACCTGTTTGGGTAGGTTCTGTCAGTTCCCGTGTTGCCCCAGGAATGACAATTCCCACAAAGCCAATTGGCTCCTAAGTAAAGGCAAAGTGGCCCGAGCCGCAAGGGATGTGCTGAGTGCTGCAGGAGAGAGTTTTAACCTTTCCATTTCATGTACCCTGAAGCCTAAAAATTCTGTGTCTCTTCATGAGGGAGAAAAAATGATTCAGGAGGTATGCCAGCTCTCCTCTTCCCACATCTGCACCAAACCCCACTGCCCTGTTCTCCCTCAGCTGGTGATACACACGGAATAAAATCCGAGTCTGGTGTCCACCACCAGGCCCAGGATTTGTATTTTCAAGCTTCGCAAAAGCCAAGGACTCAGTGGGGCTGAAAAGCCAACTTACTTCACTTGTCATCCATCCTGACATTTAAAATACAGGGATAAACAGCCCTCCTTGTTTGCACCGAGTCTTCTCCTGTGATAAAACCAGCAGAACTAAGGAAAACTCCCCTAATTAACTAGAAATGTAATGAATTATTATTACTACTACTACTACTATTATTATTACTATTTTGTCGTTATTGTTATCAATGTTACTGTTATTTCCATGTTGGCTATGAAAAGTCTGGCAGGCAGCAGGACCCTCCTGGAAGCAGCAGAGCCTCATGGAAAATATGCTGTGTAGAGAATGGATGGAGAGCCGCCCTGA
>NW_010241046.1:693-1364 GCF_000690775.1 Eurypyga helias | reverse complement strand
TGGGGTGAGGGGACTCTGGGGTTTGAGGTCCTTGAAGGGTCCTGGGGAGTCCGCTGAGTTTGGGAGTCCTGCTGGGTTTGGGGATCCCAGGAGATCCTGCAGAGTTTAGGGACCCCATGGGGTGAGGGGACTCAGCGGGGTCCGGGGTCCTGAGGAGTCTGATGGGTTGGGCTCCTGCAGGGTTTGGGGGTTCTGGGGGGGATCCTGCAGGGTGTGGGGACCTTGGAGGTGGCCTAGGAATCTGTGATCCAATGGATCAGGAGGGTTTGGGGCCCCCTAGGGGACACTGGGGTTTTGGGGGTCCCAGGGGGATCCTGCAGGGCATTGGGGGGGGTTTGAGGGACCCAGCGGGGTCTGGGAATCTCAGCAGTGGCCTGAGGAGTCTGATGTGGGAAGACGCCCGGGGTCTGGGGTGTTTGAGGTTCTTTGGGGGACCCTGTGGGATTGGGGCACTCCGGGGGACCCGGCAGGGTCTGGGGACTTTGGATGCCCTGAGGAATCTGGGTGGGGAGGTCCCTGGGGGACCCCGGGGGTTTAGCTACTTGAAGGACCCTGCAGGGTCAGGTGTCCAGGGGTGTGCAGTGAGCTGCCAGAGCTTGGGGTCGGGGATGTTGGGGGACCCTGCAGGGTCTGGGAGCCCCTGTGGCCCCCATTCAGGTATTACCCCCCCT
>NW_010241046.1:0-640 GCF_000690775.1 Eurypyga helias | reverse complement strand
AGCAGGGTCTGGGGTGCACAAGGGACCCTGCAGTGTCTGGGGTCCCTGGAGGACCTTGCCAGGTCTGGGGGTGTTTATAGGGGACTCTGTTGTCAGCACCACCCCCCAAAGGGAGCAGGTTCAGGGCAGCCACTATGGGCAGGACCCCTTCCCTGCCTGAGCCTCACAGCCCCCCCGAGAGGGGTCCCCAAGACCCCAAGCCAGCGGGATGCTGGTGGGACCGTGCGTCACGCCGGGGCTCCGGTACAGCCTCAACGTGCCCCCGCACAAGCCTCAGCGGGGGATCGAGGGCGCTTGGGGTCACCCTACTTCCACCATCCCGGGATGGCGATTTTGGCTGCGGACTGTGCACCCCCGTGGGGACAGAGAGCAGAAGAGGACTGCTCCTCGTGACGGCGCCGGCACCGTTTGCCCTCCCGCCAGGCTGGATTTTTTGGGATTGCTTTGGTGACTGACCGGGCAGGTGATGCTCGAAGCCTCCCTGTTCTTCCAGCGAGAGTCCTTGGACACCGCCAATGTCACCCGGCAGCGGAGCCTGGCACTGCAGGCTCCGGAGGGGCAAGGAAGCACGTGGAGGTGGGTTCCGGACGAAGCATCCCTCTCCAGGCAGAAGACTTGTCCCCATCCACCAGCCCTGAGC
>NW_010241045.1:26486-30468 GCF_000690775.1 Eurypyga helias | reverse complement strand
GTCGGCGAAGGCAGGCACCGTGTCGCCCAGGGGATTCGGCGCCTCAGGCATCGCCGTCTCCTGTGGGCGACCTGCCTGAGCCCCCGAGCCGGCACAGGTCACCGTGTCCTGAGGGCCGAGGGAGCTCCCGTGGACCTCTGAGGGGCCGGCGCCAGCCGTGTGGGTTTGGCCATGGAAGAAGGCGCCCTCCCGGCCCCATCTCTGTGTGGGCGGTGAGGTGCCACCCCCGTGGCAGCGGTGGGGCTGGGAGGAAGAGGGCACCTTGCCGTGAGCGGGCACCCAGCCCTTCAGGTTGGAACCTGGGCTCCTCTCCGCTTTACATCTCAAAGCACAGCCGAATAATGTGCCTTCAGCCTGCAGCTTAATGAGCGCTGGGAGCTTTTGATCTTGTTAACTCAATTGAACCAACGTTACTGAAAAATAAATCAGTTTAACCCATCAAGATGAATGGCCATGCTTAGTCTGAAATATAAAGTAGGTACTTTTTGAGAACAACACCTGTTACGTAACGCATTTTAAAGCCCAGGCTTGTGTTTCAAGCTGTATTTTAATGCATGTTATCTGGTTAAAATGAACTTGGGTTTTAATGAGGCTAGCAAACGCAATTTACTGGGATTAGATGGTGTCCAAGCTAAGAGTCGTTAACTCAATTTTGGAAGCACATTTGTCTAGACAAGCATTTAGGTGAGTTGGGTTCAAGCCATCTGCAACTTTAAGCTCTGGGATCGGACTTACCTATTACACCGCAGCAGGGATAGCGAGTATGCAGCATCTCGAGGTGGAAATCTATTACCTGCTATAACCTATGATATGTGCTTATGCGTGTGTCTCTTGTGGCATACAAAATAATGGGGAATTGTCCTGCTATACAGTAGTACAATAATGCTGGTAAAATATCTTAAGCACCATCCCTGAATCCACAGTTTGATAAAAAGGCTTTCAGAAGTGTGAATCTTGTCAACACTGTTAGCATCTTTGATAGGAGCTAATGTGGCACTTTAATGTTCGCTATGTCATATTATGGAAGGAAATGGATAAAGGGTGGAAACTGAAACGTTGCAGAGGGCAGTGTAGGGGAAAAAAAGGTAAATAAAAATTGGGATGAAACAGCCAAAGAGGTAGAAGGAGAAAGGGAGGGAGGACATAAGCACTTGAGGATATTTTATTCACTCACTGCAAAAAATGACATTTAAGTCCTTAATAGTAGCTGGTAGTTTCATCTGTGTTTAAATCTGACATTACTATTGGTGAACATCCCTGCTCTGAGTAGAGAGGAAAATGCCAGCGTCATAAATAAAATACGGTCCAGGAGCCGAAACTGAGTTTAGCATTTGAGCCCTTCGCACTTTCCACGCGTGCCATTGACGGCAGGCAGCCCTGCTGCCCAGCTGAGACGTGTACCAACACCGCCGTAGTACGGTCTGCGGCTTGTTTTTGGCAATTCGGGGTATGGCTTCTGAGAGACCAGTAATTAACTGATAGATGCTGTCTCAACTAGTGAATTAGCCTAGATACTAGCTCCTAGTGAATTTGGAACAACATTTCTAGGTAAACTATGTGTTTACCACTGATGGAGGACAAGCCTCTGCCAGGCTACTGCAGCATCTTCACCTTCTTTGACAGAAGCACAGGCAACCTAAAATTTCTGACAAGCACCTGGCTTTGCAGCTGCTTGGGAGTGACCTACAGGAGCATGTCAGGGTCTTTGAAATCAGTGAAAATTTTGCCTAAATTAGACATCAATGTGGTGCCAGTGAGAGAAACCTAGGCCTTGTTGTCTGAAAATCGTATGACCTCAGCCCGCAGAACTGTTAGACAGACTTTCTCCCCCAGAGGAAGGGCGAGCTTGAAGCTGTGCACAGATCCTCACACGGCACGCTGCAGTTTGTGTTACTCTTCCCTCTGTGGTCTCCAGTTGACAGAAATATTTCTATTAAAGTCCTCCTTTTTTCTCTCCCCAACCCAAACATCTCTTTCCTAGGGCACTAGCCCTGAAAATTCATTGAACTCAGGAATGTGGAATCACTTCTGTAGCTTTGATCAAGCTCATAAGCTGGTGGTTCTTATTTTTCTTCTCTGTATTTCCATTACCCATCTCAGGAAACCAGTAAAGCAGAAACGCGCAATTAGCAAACCACAGAGATAGCAGCTATTCTAATGATGACGCTCTGCTTCCTTGTAGGGGCAGGCTCTCAGCTCTGTTTTTTATGTTGAAGTCTTGCAATTTGTGGCATAAGAAAATTAACATGAAAAAATGCTAAATAATATTGCTGCTTGCTGCCTTCATCCACAAGCCTCTACCAAGTTTAAGCATGTTTGCATGTAATGGGGCGTCTGGATTATAAAAAGCCAGGCACTTTATTTACAGCATCCTTTCTCACATCAACTCCCCAAAGATACACCCTAAATGAAAACCTGCTTGCAGTTACTTTACAACCCCAGCATCTCCTTGCCTGGCTTTGGTAAGAATTCGCTACAAATCCTGACCCCTCCCGCCGCCCTCGAGTCACGCTGAATCACTCTGCAAATGTAAGGATTATCAAGTGCAGGAAAAATATTTGCCAAGATACCACTTGTGAGCTGGACAACAGGAAGCATTTGCCTCTGTGCATCCTTGCGAGCCTCGTCATTTGAATGTTTTGCACTGAGGTGTGGGGTTGGGTTTGTTATTTCTGAAGAAAGGGAGCCAGCAGGGCTGGCAGTTTGTTCATTATTGTGTAAAATATTGTTTGAGGCTATAAGCAGTGCGGTCATGGGCCTGAAGCACGGGGTGTGCCAGCAGTCTCCTCGCTGCAGATGGAGCAGCCACGGTTGCCCTATTCATTACTTGTAGGGTAAGATGAGATGACGAAAAATAAATCCGCGACGCGCGGTGCAGATGGTGGCTCAGGGTGTAATGCGGGGCTGCGCACTATCCAGATCTCGGGGCGCTTGCTGTTCATTTTACAAAGTGATTTTATGTGGTCTGAGCTCTCTCTAAACCCCAGTGTTTGTGTCATCCTCCCCCCGAAATTTTCTCCTTAGGGGCTCTTGAAAGGCAGTGTACTTAAGTTACAATCCTGGGCCGAGTGTTTGAATTTCAGAAACCTTAGGAGCGCACAAACAGACAGTGTGTGTTTGTGGAAGAGGAAGCTAATGCCGTTGGTTTGGAGTGTTACGTGGGCAGAGTAAGCTCTGGCCTGAAGGGGCTTGCCCAAGGAGAGCAGCAAGGCTCTCTGGGGGGATGAAGTAGCGTAACTCCTCTGGGGAGAGCAGCCTTGCCAGGCCTTCTGCTGCCAGTATAAAGTAGACCTTCATAAATCTCCCTGGCTGAAGACATTCTCTGTTGGGCCAGCCTGCTCACCTTGGAAAGATCTCTCTCTGCTGCAGTGTCCGGGACCTGAGTGCTCGGAGCTCTGTTGCTTGTTAACACCGCAACCCTCTCATGAGCCTCATGATGAAGATGGATGTAAAGCCACGTAACACACCCCCATCCTCCCCTTCTTCCCCCTGCCCCCCCCAGTCTCACTTTCACTTGTCCTCTAGTAATTCTCAATCCACGATGACTGTTATTGGAAGAGAAAGCCAGGCTCTGCTAACACAAATGGTGCTGTATCCTTAGGGACATGACCTTTAAGCTCCACTAGCAAAATGCATTACTGACAAAAATTAAACTTCGGCAATAACGGAAGAATAGTACCTGTGTAATCTACATCCACATCATAACTTGTCCCCCAAAAAGCTCTCAGAGCTGACATATTGTGTATTGCCTTATTGGTGATTGTTATTAAATCCCAGTTTTCATTAACCTGTGGAAATTTCCCGTTGATCTTCCGTGTTTCCCTACTGATAAATGGAAGGCCAACAGGCTCAGATGTTGTTTCTGCAGCCTGGCTGCCACTGCCAGACCCTGCTCCATGGAGTAGGAGGGGATGAGTTAGTGCTCACACACGATTCTAAAGGCATGATGGGAAAAGCGTGGTTTTCCTGACACCTTACGGCC
>NW_010241045.1:0-26451 GCF_000690775.1 Eurypyga helias | reverse complement strand
TGCTGAACCCCCTGTAGGCTTACATCTCCAGTACCCTCTCGGGGTCACTTTGTGTACTAACCTGTGGGGTCACTTGTTTTCTGTTTCATTCTTACCTTATACCACCACATCAGGAGTCAAATGGCTGTAGGTGGACCACAGCATCTTGAACTTTGCTGCTTGCAGCTCCTGTCCCTGTTAGGCAGCTTCCTCATGGCATACAGGAGTTCACTCTCTTTTCTAGGGAAGCATGAGGTCTTTCTGGTTTGGCCACGACACAGCTTTGTGGGTTAACCCTGGTAGGCAGCTAAGCACTGCACAGCCACTCACATCTCCCACCCCAAGTGGGACAGGGGAAGAGAAAAGGAAGAGCAGAAGCAAGAAAAAAAACTCCTCGGTTGGTAATTTTATAAGCAAAAGAGAAGTGGAAAAAGGAAGAAAACAAAAAACAAGTGATGCAAAGGCAATCACTCACCAATTCCCACAGGTAGAGCGATGCCCAGCATGTCCCTGAGCAAAACCTGGCTAACCTACCTAAGCCCCACTCCTCTCCGATGTATTGCTGAGCGTGCCGTTATTCGGCGTGGAATATCTCTGGATCGTTTGGGTCATCTGCCTGGTTGTGTCCCCTCCCAACCTCTTGTGCACTCCCAATCTATTCACTGTTTGCGCAGTGTGAGAAGGAGAGGTGGTTGGCCTTGACGCTGTGCAAACACTGCCCAGCAATAGCTGAAACATTGGTGTGTTATCAGCATTGTTTTGGTCAGATCTGAAACACAGCATCAATGAGCTGCCGTGAAGAGAATTAACTCCATCCCAGCCAGACCTGGTGCACACGGATGGAGAGAAGTCACACTGGGATACAGAGTGGAGAGAAAAATGTCATGAATCGGAAACCTACCTGTGTCAAACTAACAAAGTAACGTAAGTATCAATTATAAACCTAAAGCTTTTACAATGTATGCTGCTGTATAAATTGTGTAATCTCAATGATTCTGCTGGGCAAGTATAGGTAAAATGAGATCTGCAGGAATTCATGAGCTGAGATGCTTTCCAGTTTAAGATCACCTGGCTACCTAGCAACATTGCATTGATGCTGAATGTTGTTCCTGTGAAATAAGTGGAAAAAACCTTTTAATGAGCTCATTTTATTGTGCCGTCTTGATAAACTGTAGCACTATTGGTACAACTCGAAGGTCTGTGCCTGCGTGCCTACAAAGTCCGACTGACTCGGGCTGGGAAAATACGATGCTTAGCGTACACAGCCAGGGGACATTTCTCATGGGCAAGGGACCTCTTGTAGGTAACCTGGGATTCTGAAAACACACAGGGACACAAAACTAGTTGATTCTGGGTGTGTATATTCAAGCGCTACATGTAAAATTATAAACCCATATGCTGATATCTCATGAAAACAAGGTTAAAAGACTAACCCTACTTTGTTTCTAAGATGTCTTCCACTTTTTGTTGTTTTGGATTTCTTACCCATTTCTCATCTAGCGCAGTCATTTGCAGTGATTAGCATTTCGACCAGATATATTAGAGGAAGATGTTACACGAGCAGCGTATTGGATGGAATCCTTTTACTCAGCTCTCTCTGTTCCTTTTTGGACTGATCTAATCTGTAGAACAGATCATAATGGCAATGTTACCTCCTTGTGCAGAGCGAATCTCTCCCCCAGAAATAATATAAATCATTTGCAAGGGTTCTACATGAAAAGCTGATTTGTCAAAATGGAGATCTGCCCGCTTAACATTAAAATCTGGATGGACTTGAGGCATGTATTCAGACATCGTTTGTTCCTTCCACACAGCTCTATCCCAAAATCAGCACCTAACCCAGTTAAAAACAGTTCAGCCCACATGCCACTCTCCACTGAGGGAAGGTTTTGGAAACAATATCCTAGAGTTTTATTTAGTTCCTATCACTGTGGTAACGAAGCACTGCACAAAATTAAGTACCACAACATCACAACTGAGTACTCCACTCCTAGCTTGCAGCATATGTGGTCTTACAGAGTCAGCACAAACCAGTGCTCCACATCTCTCAATCCAGGTCTTCCTTACACTGCAGGACCAATATCGGCTCTGGTTGCTGTTTAGGGGCCATGCCTAGTGATTTGGGCCTTACAGAAATGACGCCCATGCCGGTAATGCAGATGTGGTCTCTGTCACAAAAGTGTCGCGGCCAAAACTGACAGTGAGGGACTGTCACAGTAGGTGTGACAGTTGGGGAATGGCAGTACCCATCATCTGCAAAAGGAGCCAGCGGCACAGGGCGCAGCAAATTGGCCACTATGGAGTGTATTTCCCAGGAAAGAGGAGGTTTTGAGGAAGATTAAAGAGAGGCTTTGTGCTTGTTTAAAACCCTGCGTCCAGGAGTTAGCGCAAAAGGATAAAGAAATTCTAAGGAAAATGCGACTGAAGAGGAGCTGGTGACACTAATTAGAGGCAGGGGTTGAGCTATAGCAGAACTTAAGAAGTGCATGGATTTATGTAATTAGGAGTTTTAAAAGGAAAGAAAAGGTGGGGGTGTTTAATGCAGCAGAAGATGGAGAAGCAGCAGAAGGAAACAGAGCAGGAAAGAAATACTCAGGATGATAAGCTGGAAAGATGACCTATAAAGCAGATTTTGGAAGCAGGATAAAGAACCTTTGTCAAAACTGGAGGCTAGGAGCTTGTGGCAGCCAGCCTCCTCTGCAAGGAGGAAGAGGAAAAGCCACACTGGACAAAAGGGAGCTGCCAGATTTAAAGAGCCTGGACCTTTGTGAAAAATAAGATGTGACAATTCCCTCGGTATTTCTTTTAATAATGCATGGAGTAAATGCTAAAAGGTGAGGCCTCCTGCAAAATTAGGAGGAGAAAAGCCCAGGTTACTGTATTAAGTCTGTGATGGGCTCCAGGCATACCAACTAATTATGGCACTTGTGACAGTCCTGTCAGGACAGTGCTCTGGAAACTCAGGGTGGCTGACCTGTGAGCCAGGTGGCAGCACAAGGCATTTTAATGAAGCATCTTTCATACACACTAGCAAGAAACAAGTCACAGCAGAGAGCATCTGCATTAGATTTAATGGCGTCTTACTTCGTTTCCCTTTCGGTAGCCTGTGCTATCCGGAATCCGTTTCATCCACTGCCTGACCGCTGGCTCACGAGCACTGCGCAGCCACAATCCCCACTGGGATCCTGCTGCCTCTTGGAAGAACCTCTTAAAACATACAGCTCTCCATAGGTGATGGGAAGGAGAGGTCGTGAGCAAACATCATGGAGATGTGCTGGGTGGAGGGAGTAACTGCTCTCCAAGAGCCGAGCAGTCTGTTACAAAACCTGCATTTTTGGGGTACCAGAGCTGGAGGCAAGCAGGCAAGTCACAGAGGGGCAGGGGAGAAGACGACATGAAGAGGAAGGCAGTGGAGTGGGACCATTAGGCTGGACATGCAAGTGGAGTTAATAGAGAAGCAGGTCAGGATCTGAGCAGAAGGAAATCAGTCTGACACAGCGAGGAAGACCTCTTGAGCCATCCCTGCAAAGCTGCTAGCCAGAACTGCATGGTTTCAGAATGTAATGATACTAAGGGGGCCTAGTACCTCGCTGACCTATCAAATTCATTATTGTTGTTGGCCTATATGTAAACACGGATTATTACAAGATGTGTCTGCTTGCATCAGTAATTAATTGATCCCAACACCCATGCAACTGACTTTATAACTTCCGATAATTTATCTTAGGGACAATTTAAAGGTCAAATTTTAAACCCACTGATTTTAAGACATACATTCATGTCAGCTAACCTCACACTTGAAACTGAGTACCTAAACTCTAACTAATTGATGAAATTAAGTAGCAATTCAAGACTAATTCTCATTTTCATTCTTGAGTTTATATAAGAATTCAGCAGTTGCAAGGTACTCTAGCAGGACTTCATTTACTTGTATAGCATTTTCCAGAATTTCTCCTTTACAAAGAGATACCTATAAAATGTGATAAAATGGACAGGACTTGGAGTGTGATTCAGTTTAATATAGTCAGAGTTTAGAAATAAGTAATCCAACATTACTTGCTGAAGTATTTACAGTGTTTCTGAAATTCCTCTTGCAGTTACTATCATACAGAATGGATGTATCTGAGAGATCTATAAAAAGTGATACACAATATAAGTAAGTGCATATACCCAGGGAAAAGAGTCCCTGAGGAGTGATTCACAAGACAAATTCCCTGCAAGGCAATTTTTTTTCTGGCAAAAGCTTCACTTGACAGAGTCCCTGCTAAGAAAAATGGCTTTCAGAAAAAAGAGTTTGTGGGTTATACAGCCCTAAGGACAGCCCCTGATAATTCCAGCTTCCCGAGTTCACAAAACAAGGCTCTCATAATTACATGTCATGCTCCAGGTATCCCAAAGGAGGAGACACTAAGCCCTCATTCCTCCACCCCAATTAAATGAAACAAAATCTCTATTGCCTTAGACCCACCTTTTCACCTAGTTCCTCTGGTTCATAGGTAGCTACTTGGCCATAAAAGAACCTTATACGGTATGAAAAGTTAACACTCTATTTCTCAGTTACTAGTGAGAACAAGAAGAGGAAACAGGGAAAGCCAGTAAATCAGAATAACCCATGTTCTCACAAAAAGCTCCTTGGTACTAGACCAACAGCAGAGAAAAAAGCAGAAGAGAAGGGAGTATATTCTGGACATTCTTCAGGATAAAAGTTTAGGAGGTGAAGGTCATGGTCCTTCAAGGAACAGGAAGATATCCCCAGCTGTAGCAGTCAGCTGCATCAGAGTGAAGAAAAGAACTCTTCAGCAGTGATACATACCACTCAGGTAACTTCTTACTTATTCACTGCATGACAGAGATGCTCCTGGTGCTGTCTCTCTCTCTCAACGGGTGATCATTTTGGACTCTCAAACCAGCAACGTTGTATTGCCCAACCATCGCTACAGGCCAGACCCTTCCCCAGTGAGCTCCATGGCACAGCAACCACGCAGGCCTCCTGCTGCTCTCAGAGGCTTCATCGTATTCTGCAGCTCCAGATACTGCACAGGGATGGATATTTTCTCTCATTTAACCAAGTTTGGTTGCAGGTCGTGGTGTCTAAATGTGGGATTTTTTTAGTTGTTTACTAGAAACAGGATGATTCCACAGCATCACACTCTTTTTTTTTTCACCTTTTACACTGAGGATTAGAGGTTGGCCTTGGGAAGTGATAGCCAGTGACCTAGCAGCGCTTTCTGTAGTGCAGTGTTGTCCAGAGATCATCTGTCTTTTCAAACAGAGAATTCAGCTGCTGTGATTCATAGCCTGTGTTGGATGTCAACAAGAACATTGGTCCCTGTAATGACAAACAGCTCAGGCTGCATCTAGACTTCTGTCCAGCTGAGCAGCTTTCGTACTAAGTAAATGAGCACAAGTCATAGATCTTCTGAAAATCTTGCTTTACTGTGTACAAAATGAATTAAAAAGATACCCAATACTTTGTTTCTTGCTGCCAGTCCCAACTCCCAAGTTATGCCCCTTGATGCTTCAGTATGCTCCTTCATTAAGTATATTTTTGTCTGCCTTAATGTGGCTGAAGTCGAGTATCGGTATTTTAGAATACAGGTTCATCAGGTGATGCAACTAGGAGATAAAGGGAAAAAAGTAAAATATTTTTAATCTACTCAGTGTACCGAAAAGAATGTCAGGAAGGAAATTTGTAATAAGACATAGGTTTATGGCTCCTTTTTTTGTTTCACATCCTAATCTAATTATGTACTCCTGCAAACGACAGTTCCCTTGTGATACTCTTCCAAGAAAAGTAATAACCAATGCAACAATTAAACCCAACACTGTAGAAAGAGCAATCCCATTGAGTTCAGGATCCAAGTCCATCATAGGACAGTCTGACACCAGATCTGGTGGTGTCTAGCCTGGGGGCACTAAATACCTTCTTCTGACTGAGAAGGTATTTATATATTCATCTTTTCCAACGTTAAAAACACTTTCAAAAGAGAAGTCTTTCCTTGTGAATTAAATGAAACAGGCACTGTGCTTTTCCTCAAATGGCATAGCTCCCTGGGCAGTGAAGCCGAGCCAGATGCAGGCAGCTGCAGCTCCATCCTGCACAGCTACGTGCTCCCGTCCTCCCCCCACAAACTGGCACCGAGGCTGGTGTGCCTGCTCAATGAGCCAGTTCAGGGAACCGATTCTGCTGGAAATTAATATGCCACACCCCTCCAAGTGATTAATTTTCAGCCAGCGGAAGGTTGGCATTACGGTACCACATGGCCTTCCCTCTTCTGCTGCTGACAGAGCAGGGAAGAGGGCCCACCCAGGACATGCTTGTTACTAACCGACGTGTTAATAAACTTGGAATATTTTAAGGCAAAACAATACATGAAGTGGCAAAAGAAGAACACTGTCTCAAGGTTAATACATGGTAAAATTTACCTTGGAGTAGGCAAGCAAAAGGAGTTGAAGGGTTTCATTTATTTTCCTTCCCTCCCGCCGAATAGTTTCTAAACGCTTGATCTACTCTCTGAGGGAGAGGAATCTAGCGTTTAAGTTGCCAAATCCAGCAATGTGTGTCTGAAAACATTACTGAATTTGTATATCCTTCCAAATGAAAGCAGAGAGATTTCTATCTTCCCCTATCTAAATCTGATTTATAGTACACTTTAAAAGGACCTAGAGGTATGTTAAATGCCATGTGAATGTGAAAATAAGTGACAGCCTAAATTCTTGTACTTCTTTATGTTCTTTTTAATTCCAGTCTGAGAACTAGACTGATAACATACTGTATAGATAACATTTTTAATTTATTCATTATATTCTGATAATTTTTCATATAAGTAATTACATTAATAAACTGGGCACAGTCCTTTGAAGTTCCATTTAGAAAGTACCATGTTATCTGCATGTAATAAACCTCATGTATCTATCCTCCCTCTTGGACTATCATGTCTAGTGACTACTATTAAAGCTTTTTTAAATATTCCTTTGCTCAGTTTAATAGGGTTTTTTACAATATCATTACACGTTCTAATTGGGCGATTAGGGGTTTCATGCCACTTAGAAATACAGAGTGAGTAACTGAACTATTCCAAGTTCTGTGAAAAGAAACGAGCTAACAGGACAGTAACATTTTTACACACACCCCGAGAGTGATGCAATCCAGAGTTCAGAATTAGGCATGGCTGGTGCAGTGCACTGCAGCCCAGAGCAAAGCCTCCGAACAAAGCGCAGCTGGCCAAAAATCAACCCACTGAAAAAAGGATTCTCCAAATTTCTCTAGAAACAGGGGCTTATACCATCCCTTACTCTTACTTCAGTTTTGAAAACCAAAACCACCCTTGTGCTAGAGGATTTTCTGCATCTAACTACTTTATTGCCAGTTTTGGAGCATCGTCAGCCTGGGCAGCTTTAGCTAACCATCTTACTCTACATTTGATGAGGAGTACTAACTCACCATGGGGATAGCCTCGAATACTCTCCTTTTTTGGTTTTGTGGCGCCATGTTTAAGCCTTCAACACCCTCTTAAAATGACAGAGATGCCCGTGCGTACACGTGTTAAGCTGTAGGGGACAAGTTATTAATGTATTTTGGCAACATTAAGCACGTTGCAGTCTGTTGAGACTGGTGCTTCGGATATTCCTAGGACACGGATGTTTAATAAAGACAACAGGGATCATGGCTGAGGGGTTCTGCCTTATGCAGATATTCCTATGTTGATCCATTTGTTTTTACTTTTTTTAAAATATGATATTCGTCACAGATGGAAATGGCAGTTACAAACCAATTCTGATAACGGGGAAATTGGAAACGAGGTTGGATCCTGACTACCTCAGCATGATTTGGGTATACAGGATGGTTTTGCCCCTCAGAAGCCACAGTGCAGCTGATCCCACTGACTCAACTTTATCAGATCAACCTCCACACAATTTTAGTCTCCTGTGACTCAATTTCCAGGACAGAGCTGAGCTCTGAAATGAAATGTGTGGCTCAGCAGAAGGAGCTAATTAGAGCGTACAGCTAGTCAAGACTTTAGTACCTGTTGTGGTTTAGCCCCAGGAAGTAACCCAGTACCACACAGCCACTCGCTCTGTCCCAACTAAAACCAGCACAGTACCCCAGGATGGATGTTTAGCCTCTTTTTTTTTTTTTTAAAAGCCTTCCTAAATGTTTTTATGTAGTGTTATTCAGGTAGAAAGCTGCCATTACCATCTCTGTAGCAGCACATTAAGAAGTAAGAAATTAGTGCTGATAGGGGATTTCTAAAAGTGCCTCCAGTGCTATTAATGAATAAAGAGAATAGCGCAAAGTGAAACTGCGGTCCCTGAAAACAGCAAGGTATTTATTTCACTTACAGTGCCTGGCAGACTCCTTTGCCACCGTGCTGGGAGAGCTCCTCGCACACGCTGGCCATTCCGGCCCCCGTCTCCATTGGCTCAACTCCTGCCAGCTCAGTGGTTTCCGGCACGGTCTCCGCAGTTGGCCTCACTGCTGAGCCTTCTGGTCACACGCTCTGCGGTTTTTAACCCTCCACAAAAACGGGACCTCAAATGTCAAACCCACAGCACATGTAGGACCAGTGCTGACGCCCGGTAATTTAAAAGCCCCAGCCCCACTCTGTGCTTTAGCGACACGTACTAGAAGCAGAGTTTACTGGACATCAGACTCAGTCACTCTTTACTCCAGGTAGCTCAGAGCTGGACTTCTACACACTCAGTTCTTTGCCTCTTTTCTCACCAGATGCTCATAACATCAGCTGATGAAATCAAATGCGCACAATTTGCACAGCCTAGATAGGTTACCATGAACCTTAAGCCCTTAAGAAATACAGGGGAGGAGTAAAAAGTAAGCTGCGTGTCATGGGGCAAGCTGCATGCCACGTTATATATGACAAGAGTGCAGAAATATGTATGAGACCATGTAAATGTGGCTTAGTCTTAAAGGAGATCTCTCACCTCGAGACATTCAGCTGTGAAAGGCCATGGACAAGCAGAAGAGATGGAAGGCCAGTTGGTAGAAATTCGTGGCATGCACAGAGATTATATTACTGGACATACGTGTCAGAACATTCAAGTTCAGCACAACTGAAAGGATTACTTCTGTTATAGGAAGTAGAAACTGTGAAGGTACCACAGCACATCATGACAGAGGAGGCTTCTCAAGATCTGAAGCAAACTTCCAGAATAAATGAGAGATAAGAGGTCCGTGCAGCAGCAGGAAAGACTTCACCGTTCTTAAGGAAGAAAAAGCAAAGGAATAGATGCAGTAACAGGGAAAGATGCTGGAAGGAAAAAAAGAAGTTACAGCAGATTATCAAGACTTCTGTGTTTTGCGGAATGCTCCCTGAACTTCGTCACCGACTTCTGCTCTCTGGAGAGTTTCTTGCCAGTCAGTGTTATTCTGACACGCGTAGGCGAAGATTAACTCTGTCTGCACTGTGGAAGGGATCCTCTCTACCTCTTACACAAATGGCTTCAGACAAGAGGAATGGGAAGCAACCTTGGAAATACAAGAAACTCTCTCCTGGGTCAGATCAAAGGTCCCTCTGGCCAGTGCTCCCCTTGCCTGGGGACATTCAGGAGACTGACATTGCCGTGCTGACCCTGGGATCTTTGCGAAAACTCCATCAGACAGACGATCACCCTTGAGGGAAAGGGTCGTGACATAACTGAGCCCATGAAGTCTAAAACTCAGACATTTTCCCTCCTAATCCACAGCAACCCATCTCCGCTGGTGAGTACTGAAGGATGGAAATACTTTTCCATACAGGCTCCGTCAGGAGCCCACTCTGCACACGGTATTGCATCTGTGTAGAGGCATGAGCGAGCCATCTCTTCACCAGCTTGCCCCTTCAGGTTTCTGTAAGCCTCTCTCCTCTCTCTCCCTCAAGTCTGGAGAGCTGCAGCCCTTTAGGCTCTCCTCATAAAGCAAAGTAGTAACAAACCGACAGCCCTTCGTCCCCTCCCTGACACTCCGTATTCCGTTAGGTTTTCTTTGGCCAGCACAGGATTTCAGAGCACTGTCAGTGATGACCCTCAGATCTTTCTCCTGAGCTGCAGGTGCCAGTTCCAAGGTCGGCATCACGCAGGCATGGTATTTTCCCTCAGCTCCATTACTTCACATTCGTCTACGCTGAGGCGCATCTGCCCACCTACTGTTTTGTGAGGTCTCGCCACAGACTCCTTCACAACCAGTCCTGCATCAGCGGCAGCAGGCTTGGAGCTCTTGTTGCACTCATGCTGACTCAAGGAAGACGACTGCAGCATTAAAGAAAAATTTGGTACTTCTGCGGTGCGACAGGCAAAATGGTCACCTGGAGATTACCACCTTGAAAAGCTGCAAATCCCCTTTTGCCAGGGCTGAGGACTCGAGAGGTCATCTGGTTGTAAGAAGTGCCAAGCTCACACAAAGCAAGAAGTAATGGGAGCTTGAAGGACTCTGCCTGAGGGCACGAGAGGTATGTGTGTGTGATTTCTGAACTGATGCAAGGGAAATAAGTAACCAGGGCTGGTCTGAGAACACCAACTCCTTTCAAGCCAGGTGACAAGTAGGGGTATAAGAAAGGTTGCTCTTGGGATGCAGGTCAGAGATGTAGGGAGCCCAGGAACTGTAACAGAAACAGTGCTATGAAAATCCCCCTCAACTTGGGGTAATTAAACATGTTCTAATGCTTTTTGCTCTGCTGTCTGACAGCATCTTGCACAGATTGGACTGAAGGTCAAAGTTAAAAAAAAGAAAACACACACATCTCTGGACAGACAGCAAATAACTTTATCTTCATCCTGCATCTTACTTCATGGTGTTAATACACAAACAGATTCAAGCTTACATGGTTCTCAAAGTGACTTTGCTTACTCTATTACCCATTTATCTGCCACGCAAGCACTTGACTCAAAGTGACAGCTCAGAAACTCTGCCCTCTATTACTTTTTCTTGTTTAGAAGCAATTGCTACATCAGCAAGAGAAAAGTCATTCCATCTGATTAATAATACATACTGATGGTTGAGACATTCAGTCAGAAGACTGATAAACTTGTTAAGCTGCTGAAATCCACTGGCAGTTTTCTCTAGGCCCAGACTTACCTTCTGCCCTTGCTGCTTTGGGGAAGCTCACATAAGACACCATTAAATAGTTTCTTTGTAGACCGAGTGAGACAGGTCAGGGAAGTTCGTGGTGTTCAGCCAGTCTTGCTGTAAACAGTAAGCCTGGGTATTGACACAGCAAGTGAATCAACCCGGGAACGTTGGACGTGGTAACACAATGTAGCTGCGTACTTTGATTTCTGTTTAAGATGACAGGACATAACAAAATGCAAAAGCAAATCTCATCAAGGACGTGCAAAAGAAAATGCTTTTTTTTGACCACTGCTTTATGGTTTCCCCACTGCTTATTCCATTTTGCTGCCCTGTGCATGGATGGTTTGGTTCCTTCACCAATTTACCATGGCCTAAAGATCTGGTGAAGGAACCAAACCATCCATGCACAGAGAGACAAAATGGAATAAATTTTGTCAGAGTGGCACAAAGCATTTTGTTCTCATCCCTGACGTTTCTAAATGTTTCAACATTTGATCCTCCCATGCCAAGTCCAAAGCCTTTATGATGCCACAACAAAGACTAAATGTGTTTGCCTGGCCAGAGATTGAGTATAAACCATGTAAAGCCATTAAAATAAATGAAGGATATATGGGTTTTGGATTTTGTTTGAAGGTATCATAATTATGACCCTTTAAGTTCTGGCTGAAGCAGCATTTGGGGAATGGCCTCAGAGGATTCTGTCAAGTGTGACCAAGCAGAAACCCGGCTTCAGGAATATTCTGGAGATAATGATCCTTCAGTCATGAAATCCCAATCTCTACCTACTTTGACAAGAATTCCTTCCTCTCTGTCCTCCAAGTAGCTGTTCTAGGACAACGACAACAGAATGGATAAATCAGTCATCGAGAGCAAGCTTGGCCCTGCTGCCTTAGGAAAGACAATAGCACATGTGAGCCTTGAAAAGCCTCCACCCACATAACCTCCCCAGTTCACACTTTGAAGCACAGGGCAGTCAGAGACACTGGCTGATTAGAGCCCCAAACCCGCAGGTGATCAAGCCCAGAGACAGGCAGGAACTGGGGACACAGCCAAGTGCATTTGCTGCCAACTTCACCGTCTCCCAAGACTGCTGACCTCCCCACTCCCACCCTGATCATCTCCCCATCATTTCCTCTCAGTGCCTTTTTTTCCTCTTCGCCCTGTTCCTGTTTGGCCCCTGACACTCACAAGAAGGAGGGGAAGACGACATGCTGGCTGGTTCTCTCCCACTTCTTTCTGGACCAACTGGAAATCCAGAGAATGGCAAGTCCAGGCGTTCGGGTGGAGCCATGCTCGGGTTGCAGGATCCTGGCATGCAGTTCAGAGCTGCTCCTCAGGCATATGTTTGGTGTAACAAGAACCTGCAGTTTGGCACACTGATTTTTTTTTTAAAGCATAGATGATAAAAACTATGTAGAGTCTGAAACAAAGATACTGTATGAAAAAAAACCCAACCAAACCCAAAACAAACATAAAATCGACTGGTTTTCAAAATTATTTCCATATGCCTACTTAATGATCAAATAACAATTAAGCAAGACATGGTGCAGACAGCTTAATGGACTCATCATCAAACCAAAGATTTCAAAGTGGCAAAAAGTATGTTCTGCATTAAATTAAAACAACATGCTTCAATCTACTAAAATTCTCTTTACATAAATAAATTACACGCAGCAACATGACTCTTAAAGCTGACCCACTTGAGTTTTCAGTACTGGAAGGTCTGTTCTGTGGAAAGATAAACACACATTTTAACTTGTTCATTTCTGACATTGTTCTTCTTTTCAGACAGTAGTACCTTCACTCCTACAATCAACAAGCAACACTCACTAAAATAAAAAGCGTGAAGACAGAGGAAAGAGAACAGCGTGAATGAAGAAGTCTGAGAAAACCAGATGACTAGCGGAAGTGTTACGGCTCTCCGGCTTAGGTTATGCTGTTTCCCTGCATCCATCTTGGTTATGTGTTGCATCCTTTCCATCTCTTTAGTTGAAAAGATGTGGAGGAGGGGGAGCTCATACTGCAAATGACAAATGCCTTTGTTCAGACAACCGAGAACCACAGACACCGTGTTACCCCTTTCTACAGCTGTTTTCCCAGTTACTTGTGGCTACACTGAAACACGAAGACAAGCAACCTTTCCATTGATAAGCCAAATGCAGTATTTCTCCAAAAGTAAGAAATACTGACATACAGGAATGTGGAGAAGGCTGCAATTAATATACTGAAATAAAGATATTTTCCATCCAATTAGTTGCTCCAATGAACCCAGCAAAAAAAGGTTATATAATCTGAAAAGGGGATTGTTTGGGGATCTTTGCATTTTCCATTCCACTTTAAGGCTGCTGTCCACAACAGTCTCATTAAATCAGTATTCTTAACTGTGTAAGCAAAATCTTACAGTATTACATGTCCAGCTTGGCATTTTATATAAATCATAGCCTACACTATGTAGTTAAGGCTTAGTATATGATAAGTCTGGTTAAGATGAATTTGGCCACAGTTGTTTCCTTTTGATGCCCACAGCATGCCCTAGGAACAACAAGTTAATGTAGTGTTTAAGAGCACACAGATTCCACTCAACCTTCTCTTGCCCTGTAACACAACTGTTCTCCAGCAACGCAGCACCCATTCCATGTTCTCAAAATACTCTGGTTCTCCAAGTCCTTTACTACCTTTGAAATTGTAAGTTGTTCCTCGTCTCCCTTTTGTTAAGAGTATGTGACAGCCCTTCATAGACGGCAGCAGGTGCTGAAGAAAAATGCTTTTCTATTAAGTCAGGAATGTCACTACTTGGGTCGTGAGACAGCAGGCAGACCTTCATCATTTTTGCAGAAGTTATCTCCTGGGAAAACCATCAGCATGTTTTATTTCCACACTATCAACTCACTCTTATCACAGACCATCATTCTTGAAAGACAGCCATTTGAATAATACTTCAGACTTGACAACAGCTGACAGATGAAGAAACATGAAATTAAACACTGTGCCTAATAAAGTGCTAAACATGAGTTAAGAAATAAAGAAAAAAGGAAAACTAGACCGTTATTCCATTAACACTATTTACAGTACACATTTAGTAACTGGGAAACATGTTTCTATAAAAATTCCTGAGAAACATTATGCAGAGAAGCTGTTTGCAGGGGTAAAACCAGTGAAAGAACAGAAGTGAACACTTTATCAGTGGTAAGCGATAGTTACTAACGCTTAAGCAGAGGCAGGTTCTTTGGCACTGGAAGCAATGGCAACTCACCTCATCAACCACAGGCAAGATTTCATTCACACCACACCTGTGCTGTTAAAATTGTATTCTCTGTCAGAAAAGCAGCAAAAGCAAAAATACATCCTTTCCCTTCCCCCAAACTCATACTTGATCACTTTTTAAACCAAGTTAACTTAAAATTTTATGGAACACCAGAACTAAATAGACCCAATTAAAGATGTTAAAGTTTATTTTAGAAATGCTGATAAAAATAACATGAACATCTTCAACACTGTACATTTGTTTAATGGATAATATACAGGAAGGGAGGTTAGTCAAAGTGTACAGAATAAATGGGAACTTGCATTAGATTGGGGCAGGGATGAAGCGCTCTTTGGTTGTTGCCTCATACTGGTAAGCTGATGAAAATGCTTAATATAACACTTCCATGAGAGGAAAGAAGAAACAAATCACATTATGGAAATATCAAAAGAACAATAAAAGGATTAAAAAAAATACTGCTTTCTTACGGTAGTGGTCTGGCTGGGATGGAGGTAACTTTCTTCATCGCAGCCCGCTTGGGGCTTTGCTTTGGATCTGGGGCTAGAACAGCGCTGACCACACACCAGCGCTCTGGCTTTTGCAGAGCAGTGCTTGCACAGCATCCAAGTTTCAATTTCCCCACTCCACTCGCTCCCAGCAAGTAGAGCAGGGGTGCGCAGGAAGCTGGGAGGGGATGCATGTGGAACAGCTGGCCAGAACTGACCAAACGGATATTCCAGGCCACACATCATCACACTCAGCAACAGCTGAGTGGAGGGTGAGCAGAGGTCTGTTTCTGGAGATGACCTCTGCAGGACCTCTTTGCCCTAACCTCCTTTTCTTCACTTACTATACTGTCTTTATCTCAACCCAAGAGTTTTCTCACTTTTGCTGTTCCCATTCTCTCCCTCACCCCACTGTAGGGAGAGAGGAGCAAGGTGGTGCTTAGCTGCTGACCAGGGTCAACCCTAGTAAACTGCAGAATCTCACAACTTCTTTTAGTGGTTTGTTGGGCTTTTTTTTGTGTTTTGTTTTGGTTTGGTTTGTTTTCATTATCCATTAAGCTTACAGGAGAAAGTGTGCACAGGCTAATGTTTGTTCTTAAATTTAGGCACACAGCTATGTTTATTCCAAGAATGACCTTCCAATTTCGTTAACTGAAGTAATTGCCTTTTCACATCAGTGATATGTCCAAAGTACGTTAACATTTCCACAACCAAGCTGAATTATTCAAAACAAATATGCTCCCCTCTCTCAACCCTTAGACATGACACTCTTGAAGACCTTTTCCCGGGGGTGGGGGGAACCTCCACCCAATTCTCACATCACAGTAGTATATAACAGTGTGCCTGGTGTATTTTCTCATCAGTATCAACATCAGCTACTTCTGTTGTTCAAAGCTGTTTCCATGTTGCCTTTTATTTCCATATACATATAAAAAAAAAGGGGGGGGGGGAAAGAAACCTTTATTTAGCAGCATGGGAGCAACTGTTGAAGTGGTAGACTCAATCCACACGCAATTGTGACTATTAGCCATCTACATCAAGTAATAAAAAATACATATTTAAGACGAGGAAAGATAGTATTTCACACTTAAATGTCACCATTAAAAAAAAAACAACACCCAGCAAACATTTCAACAACCAAAGGCATTTATAAAAAAATAGTTCTATATAGGTAGAAGATATAAACATGTATTTCATGAAGACTTTATCCACGCCTAGTTTTACAACTAGGGGAAAAAAACCTTTAGGAGAAAAAAAAAAGAAAGAGCAGCCCAAAGGGCAAATGAAAACAAACTATCTTGCTGTATTCCAGAGTTGCAACTCTGGTGGAAGGTGCTCCGCTTTATTCATTCTCAAATCTGCTGTATGGATTATCCGAATCCTGAAGGAGACCTGTAAAACAAGACAGGGCTGCCTTTATCATTTCCTTACCAGTATTACATAAAAACTCTGAGTTACTGACCTCACTGTAATAGGTACTCTATAAAACCAAAAGGCAATTCTTGTCTTAGAATAGTTGCTCTATTACTCAAACACTCAAGTATAATAATAAATTGAAAGTGTTCTTAAGCACCCCTATTTCTCAGGCTGTAATCATCAACAGGCATTTCATGATTTAGCAGAGAGAGAATATTTTTCTACGAAACATTCTTATGGAAAAAACCCATCTCATTTGTGAGAGCCAAGTCTACAAAATTCTAAACATAGAGATGGCTCAGGAAAACCAGATTTAGACTGGCCAGTTTAAAAATTCAAGTTATGGCATGATCATCCTCCTTTTAAAATGTAAGTTGCTGCTACTTTGACTTAGTTCTACTTCAGTTACACACAACCATCTGTCACCTTCAGCCACATACAGCATTTCTGCAACAGGACAGTAATCTCTACGAACAAGTGAAGATCACTTCTACGTGCACTAAAACCTCCAGAGAGCAGAACAAGTGCACCACTTCATCCAGGTTGCAGTGTTTCCATCGTGAAGATTCGCAGTGACTTTACCAGAACGCAGTCCCAGAAAGCACTGCAAAGCCATCCAATTAGGCCGAGCGTCTGGATGCGCATACAATCTTCTGTAAGGGTTAGCTGAGCAATCGCTGTCCCATACAGCAATTATTTCAGAGTGACTTTAAACTCCACACCCGATTTGGGCTGGGCAGAGGCACCTGCTTGAAATAACAGACTCCCATAAGAGTGCAGAGGCTGACCTTGTGTTGTGAAGGAAGAGGAACACTATCGCTATCTTTTCTGCCAAGGTTTTCATACTGAAGTCTGGCAAGCCTGGACTCTTCTCTAAGCTCTCTCTAAGGGCATGGAGACAGAAGACAGCTAAGTCAAACAACCCCAACTCACAGATGTTCAGATTCACAATAGTGGAAGAGAAAGATTACACTCATCACTGCCAAATCTTGTAAGAACACCCCTCAGACCTTTTCATACCGTACCTCTTTTCTACGTGCACCTGCACACAGATACTGACCATCCACTGATCTACCTGAAAGCCAAAAGCTAACAGTACTGAAGGCAGATTACACTTTAGTCTACCCTGTTGCACTTCTTTTGAACTGCCAGGTTATTTTAAGATGTCAATCAAAACACACAACTGCACAGTGCTGATTACTGTATCGGTAATTGCAACTAACAACCTGATACGGAACAGCAAATATTAAGGAATAAGTAGGAAAAACCCTATAATTACTCAAATTGACAAGATTACAAGCAGTCAATTTGTAAAAAGTTAAAATCAAAGCCAGCCATCACACGTAGTGGCCCTTACTTGTCAAATAAGGGGTAAACCAGTCACATTTATAAACGCTCCAGCCAGGTAACATGAAATACAGTATTTACCTGGCATAGTACCTTGTGTCAAAGATATTACCCCTTTTTGTAACTGCTTTAAAAAAAAACCAAACACAAACACAATCTTTCAAGCATTTGTGCAATCAGAATATGGTTAGATGGCAGCATTGTCAAGAACTGTCTGCAATATTTTGAGAACTTGAAATTTTTGTAGCTACTGTTTTTACTTTTCAGATTTTAGTCTTACCTTTCATAGGTTTAAACAAAGAGTTGCAGTGTCTGTTGTCTACTCTAGCTGACAAGTTAACAAACAATTGAAAAAAGCTCCTCCTTGGCCTACTATTCAACCTTTAGTGCCTTCAGGTATCATTCCTGCATTAATATAACCCCAACCCAAATAGAGAGAAGAAACATTTACTTTAATTCCAGACCACCACCACCACCTCCTCCTCTTCCAGACATGTTATTACTTTGGCAGCTAAGCTCTATGGATCCCAATATATTTAATTACCTAAAGACAACAAAGTAGTCCAACGTTCAAATTTTTTTTGCAGCACTTCTGTAATTCACCCCTTCCCAATACAAAACACACCTACACAGCATTTAAAGAAAGTTGCAACAGTACCAAAAATTAAAATATTTTAATTACAACTGACACTGCATAAACTCCCTGCACTCATGAAGTTCCACGTGGAAATCACAGCATCAAACTTCAAAACATTTTCCACAAAGTGGCAAGAGGTGGTACCAGATTCCCTGACAAAATTAACTTTACTTCTCTTGACGTGGTCTGGCAAGTGCTTATTATGTCGTCCCTATATTTCACTGGAGAGACATACTTGACACTTCATAGGTCTGAAAGTAGGACAGTAAAACACTACACACTGTTCTCTTAACAGCTTAAACAGATTAAATTCTATGGAAATTATGTCCTACATCCAGTAGTGCCAATTTCAAATTAATCAAAGGACAGTGTAAGATTCCTGATAAACTTTTCCTGTACCATTCTGAGGAGCAAATATACTTTTATCTGCTTCTGCCCCAAAACACTCAGGCAAAAGCCATTTTAGATAACTAGTCCTCATATTTCAACTGAGTGTGTCATTTTTACTTATTATTGCAACTGCAATTTCCAGTAGTACTTGCTTTAATTTTACTAAATTGTTTAGGAATGAACAGATATAATTGCCACCAATTAGTATGCTTAACTTAAGTTCTCTGATCTGTTTTATCGTACAATCCTGGAAGTAAACAGGCCTTAAGAATCATGGGTCTAATCCAGTGTAAGCGTTATTGGTCATGACTTCAGAAATTCATCTCCCAGGAAAGAAGGTACTCCAAGAGAAATGGCAAGCCCTCCTTCCAAAGGTGGATAACCACAGAGGTTAAAATATCTGACAGACTTTGCTCTCAGTCTTGCTCTCAAATCTGCATTAGATTTCTTTTATCCTCATCATAAGATTACATGAAGTGAGAGGAGGGAGACAGCAGCTCATCATTTGCACCATTTCTTACTGAAGAAGTGGTATCAGGCCCCAGTAAGTGGACAAAAGCAATCTAGAGAGACATACAAAAAAGGAGCATGACAAAAAGCTCCTGTCAGCTGCCACAGCTGCTCTTGGCTGTGACACTCAAAGAGGAGCTGCAAGCCTATGCTAATTGGATAGCATGTCTGGTTCAACTCGGCTCATGTGCTGCCTTGAACCAGACACAGTTGTCTCTTGACTGTTTCCCATTTGACACCAGAGCAACTACCTGACTTACAGGTTCAGAGAAGTCAGATGTTTGTAGGTTGAGGAGTCTTGTTTGCAATGAAGTCCATTACATGTTACTGCTAACCTGAATATTAACACACAGGACACTTACAAGAACTTCTAACATTTTACTTCTATTTACCTTCATTTTGAGGTTAGTATTTGACCTCCTTAACAGTATTTAAGAAACACTCAAAAATTTGAAAGGTATAGTAGCTTTCATTAGCTTGTATGAAGGAACGAGGCCTCCTAATATGTATGAAATGACAAAAAAATTGTAGGAAATTAATACTTCTTTGCAGCAAATTCACTCATATTATATACTATGCTAACTATGCAGATTCCCAGTCACCGAGATCTGACCCTCATCACATATCAGCACTGCCTAAAAATAGAAGTAAAATACTTAGACAATGTATATGCCGAAAAAAACCCCAAACCTAACTAGTTTGTGATATGCTCTTTATCTTCACCCCTCAGTACATTTTTCTTCTTTATTTTTAACCCCTAAATTAACAACTCTATTCTTAACATACAAACTAGTGTATCGCAATACAAGGTTTCCCTGCTTTGCATTCAGAACACCAAGGGTCAAGATAAAGCATCTATCTTGAACAGAAGGAACATTTACTGTGACAAGCTACCGAATATAAAAACCAACATCTCGTAAAATAAAGGCAATAGGAGTACATGTCATTAAACCAGCTGATCGAAACCTTGACAGAACTGAAGCAAGTGGTGTGGAAGCCCAAAATCATAAAAGGCAATAATTTACTAAAAACAAAGAGAATCCTTCCACTAATATCAGGCAAAATCCTGAAATAAATAAGTAAACCCGCTTCTCACTAATGCTATACTAAACATACAATAGCAGCAAATGCAGCAGCAATTAAATTGTAGCTCCTTTGTATACTACACAAGCTGCAAAGTACTCTGAATTCCACTGTAAAATTTTCTAACAGTCAACATATAATTTGTGTAATCATATTGCATTCATATATGTGAGCAAATGAAAAATACTAACAAATTGTGCAACAAAGAGACAATTCAAAGTGTGTATTCCTGGTAGCTAAATCTCTCCATTGCTTCCAGTGCTCCCAAAGGACTGTGGCTAGAGTGACACCTGCAATGCATTATAAATGTGTAATTACCATTTAAATGGGGTAAGGAAAGCTGGTGGATGAAATGGGAAAAGGCATTCCCTTAAAGCCAACCAAATACTGAAATTTAAGGCATGATCATCTTAATCTACAGAGTCAGGTTAACAAAGTCATTGTTATTCTGCCACTCATCCATGCCTGCTTAACTGAGAATCCTCTCTGCAGCACGTAAAATAATCTAGTGCCTCTCTAATTATTTGCAGCAATTTTTATTAGATTATGTTTAATATGCTAACGTATGTGTTTACTAGACAGTGAAGAATGAAGACAGAAGATCCAAGACCATAGCAAGACTTACTCTATTATGTCTCCCTGAATTATTTTGACAACCATTTGTCTATATGTTATCACAATAAGCTATATACATCAGCAACAGTATTTAGGGATTTCAGAATTTATACATATTTAGTCTTTCATTTTTCCTCAGGTCCATACATCCTTTCAGCATGTGCCGACTATTCATAAGAGTTTGGGTTTTCTTTAGGACAAAAATCCATTTTGAAAACACAAGCCTTAAATCAATATATCTGTTAATATAAATTAATCTTTGAACATGCAATAAAGTACACCTGTCAGTAAACAAACTTCTGTAGAAGCTTCCTATTGAACTTTAAGTTTCATAGTTGAATTACTGTCTTTTGCACGTAAACTGCATTACAATACATAACTGCATGAAGAATACACCTGACTCCTCATAAGAAGGTACGCTTTTCATTAACATAATGAACATAGGAACTCGTTTCTAATTAAGTCAGTGATAGACTAACATGCCTCAAGTGGAAACAGAAGGACACTGGCTCTCATAAGACCGTGTGCATAGCATAGTTAGAAAGAAGATTTGTTGAATCTGTTTATGTATTCTAGAGGTACAGAATTACACCATTATATTCCTTGGGAAACCTCAAGTACTTGAGCAAGATCCAAAGCATCCTGCAAAGCTCTGGAAGATAAGCAGTGAAGAGAGAATAGTCTTCACTAAAACACAGGACCAGAGACAAGTGAACTATTTTCCCAAGCAGGATATAACTGAACGCAGCCTTGTGAAGCATCACTCAACCCCGGTGCTGTGCTTTGATATGCTAACTGCCACACTGAATTCAGGACGGTGCTCACTCCTCTTTGCTGCACTGCCTCAAGGAGATGCAGTTCTATGTATATCTACACCGAGTGCTGCACGTTATCTGGGAGACACAGATGTTATCTTCAGTTCTTCACCAGATCTATCTCAAAGAATCAAACTTGCTGGGATTGACTCCAAGATCTCTTAAGGAGCAATAAACAAAAAGTGTGTGTTGTTTCGTGTGGTTGTTTGGGTTTTGTCTGTTTGTTGTGGGTTTGGTTTTTTTTTCCCCCTCTTGGATCTGGACTATTGTTGTCAACCCCTCAAACAAACCTCTTGAAACTGCATTGTTGTTAGGATACAGGGTCAATTATCCTATAAAATACCCCAAGTCTGAAGTTCATGACTGATGTTGAACAAAAATTACTCCTAGTTTCTACAACCTTCTTTCTCCCACAGCTCAAGCTTCACAGCAAATTTTTCCTCCATTCCAGCATAGGAGCATGCTTTTGCAAGTGTTCCCCAGGCAGTTTCCTATAGACTGTCTGTATCACTTCCACATCAGCCAAAGGGCAGGCTACAGAGTCATGAAGGCATTGCCAGACTCTGCCAATCAGTTTAACAAAAGGATGAAAATTAACAGTTTTGAGTGACTGTTCAGACCCCTCGAATGACCTTCTCTGACATTACTGCAATTTGCATAATAAGAAGTTTTTAGCAGCCTAATTTTAGCATATCTGCCTCTGAATACACAGTACTATTAACCCAATGAACAAATCAAATGAAAAGCACAACCACTGACAAGCCTAGATAATAAGAGCCTCCTATACAACACAGCAGGTCCTCCTACAGCCTTGTGATATGCTTCTCCTACGGGACCACAGCTCTATTTAAAAACGAAGAACAACAATTTAATCTCTATGTTAGGCTGTATCCTCTATCCTTCTTCAAGCTCGATTTCAAAAAACTTGCTGTCTGCTCGTCAGCCTGTACTCCTTCCACAGCCACGAGTCTACTACCTAATTTCAACTAGATTGGTTTACCAAGTTCAAGAACAACCAACCCACCCAAATCACTAATCTTACTTAGGAAGACAGAAAGAACTACTTCTTTTAATCAATATATTTAAATGGCCACTCCAAACATCCCATCCAGCACATTGCCTCTTGCCCAGTGGGAGAATCAGTGCAGGAAGACAACGGGAATAATAGTGGTGAGATCAGGTGTTCAGGTGACAGAAGACATGCATCAATAGGAAACTGGGCTTGATTACTTCTGCTGCTCATGAAGCAGCTTGTTTCTGCTGTGAATTTTAATAGCTAGGAAAAGGAATCAATTTAGATACAGAGTATGAAAACAAGATTCCCACATACCATACTTCTTACGTATTTCATCTTGCTTCAGTTTTCTCTCGTGTTTCCTGCAAACAAAGGCATCAAAATAATGTTCAGACTGGTTTGAGCTGTAAGCAAAATATGATAGTTACATCTGAGACTACAGCATTTTTAAAATTCACATGGAATTAGAAATGTAAAGAAAAAAATCACATTTATCAATTATATATCCTTATACATGCATCTACAAGATTGCCTATAGCTTCTCACTAATCAATAATGTCTAAATACGGGATATTTGCAAGCATAAAGGGAACTACTAGGTTTTCTATGTGGAAGTAATGCGTCCACATATATGTACACATACACACACGGAGGTATTTGTTTATGTATAAGCAGTGAGGTGTAATATTGGAAGATTCCCTAATGCTTTCCAGCAGGGAGCATAGTGGTAAAATTTAGCTGTGAATACAGTGTGCTCCAAAATCCTAATTCAATATTATAGTTCTAAAAAGATTAAAGGTGTATCACTGATTTGTTTAAGCAGTACAACAAGTGTAAGTGAAAACTACTGATTTCTAAAATCCAGCATGGCATCCAGGGAGAGAATAAATTAAAATATTGTGCTACATAAAAATTGGATGTCTGTAATTATGCTGTCTAATCATAAAAGTTTAAGACTCTATGTAATATCGCCAAACTTTAATGACTCACATAAACCACGTCTGACAATACAATTTCTTCTTCCCCTTCGCAAAGGTGAAAGGGGAAAAATGAAGGAAGTTTAAATGGAAATTGTTTCATCATTCCTCAGATACTTTCCTTATATTTCAAAGGGAACATCTGTTTTGCTTAGTTTAAAAACAAACAAAAAGGCTTCTACACAACTGTTTCACTAGGATGATCCCAGATCTATGTATTTGCAGGAAAGGACACAATTCTGCAAAACAACATTCCTCCTGCACACACAAGAAATATAGTGTTTGTTGCTCCTATGAAAATCCAACCCAGTTAGACAAGTTATGACTTTTGCCCAACTAATTTGCACATATCCAGCAGAAAGCTGTTAAGCACTGACAGCTTAATTCACCAAAGATCCCATCTGCCCTATACATATTCCACCTCCAAACAATTCCTACTGCTAATCAGATCCTGTGTGTCCTCAGAAGCAATTACTCTGCTTCCTACAGAGCTGAAAGGCTGGACTGGCCTCCCCCTGCAAATGCATCTCTGGAAAGCATGCAGCTAAAGCATGATGAGAAAAACCAAACAAGAAAGACTGACTGACTCAAAACCTTCCGCTGCTATTTCCCCCAGACACCCATCTCCCTTATATCCCCTTCCACTATTCAGCCCAGGCAGCATAGGAAACCTGGCCAAGCTGCAGGAGAAGGAACAACTTGGGAATCAGGGTGATGAAATGAAATTCATGTGGAGGAGGAAAATCAGGACTGAGAGGTTGAAGAGAACAGGAAGGAGCCAAGTCTACCTCCCACAGGTAACCTGACCACAGGATTCCTGCTTTGTGTTGCCTAACTGGAAGACATATGACGCAAGGGATCTCAGGAAGAAAACGGAGGTTCTGCTTAAACCAGCCTCCTGCTGTAAAAACCCAGTCCTTATTTCTGTATAGATTCTGTGTGATATTACATGACCTCTGACTATATTTTTTATTGATAGTACTAAAATAATGGAGACACTCTGCTGCAGTTTCAACTGAAATCTCAGTACTTCAGCAGTCAGTCTGCCCTGAACACAGAAAGCACTTAAGTATCTGCGTAAGAAGGATAAGGGCAGGAGGTGGGGGAAAATAGGCTGTATTAGGCTTTAAACCTCAAACACTTTAGGATAATTCTCCATGGCTATTCAAAACAAATCAAACATCTAAAACTCTTGCATGGTTTAAGTTTGAAGGGTAAAGCCATTAATATTTGTGAAACATTCTAATTCGAGAGGCAGCCATAATGATATCTTATCACCCATGACTAAATCCTTGTACAGTGAGTAAGGCTGAGGTGTACATCAGCTGAGAAGAACCAGATGCAGTGCTGAACAGGCAGTGACTAAATGAGCCACCCAGGGGCTGTTGACCGCACTGTTCACATCTTAATTCATGACCAACTCAAGTCACTTCACAGTATTCTGAGTTAGTTCTGCTTAATACTACTGCTATCACTCCATCTTCTGTACACTAAATTCTTGGCTCTTCATGCAAGTTATCCTCACTGCAGTAAGCCAAGAAAGTATTTTTCTTAATGCTAACAATTCACGTAATCTTCCATACTTGGTTCTTCACAAATGTACTGCCACCCTCTCTGTCCCTGCCCCCCCTTTCCGATGTCTCTTACCCGTACACTACCAAATTATACTTGGCAGTTGCTCTCACTCAAGACCTCATTGCTTTTCATTGTTTTATCAATTTCTAACATATAAATCATGGTTTATCTGTTAGACTTTTATAATTTATAATATGTACCACGTATTTGCAGCTGCAAATAACTGAGCGTACAGAAAAAGACTCGCTAAATGCTATATTTATAAATGACTTTTCATGTTAGTGATTACTTGAAGTCAAATAATGGGCTATAGCTATGCAGTAAGACACCCATTTTCCTTCAGTATTGGTCAAAAACTGAACTCCAGGTTTCCTTCCCCACCTGCCCCTCACCATAAGTGCAAACTCTACATATCACCAGTGATTTTCAGCCTTCTCTGTGAAGTGACAGCTAGTTTCTTCCTTTTGAAGACAAGCAGAAGGACAGTGTCATTACCCTTACTCTTCACCCTACCAACCACCCAGATATTCCAAAAAGACACCTCCTAATTGCCTCTATTTAGAGAGGATCAGGTTTGGGAGCACCTAAGGAACCTGAAGGTGCACAAGTCCCTGAGACCTGATGAAATACATCCGTGGGTCCTGAAAGAACTGGCAGATGGGGTTGCAAAACCTCTATCCATCATATTCGAGAAGTCATGGCTGTCTGGGGAAGTTCCTGCTGGGTAGAAAAAGAGAAACATAGCCCCCATCTTAAAAACAGGAAAAAAGGAGGATCCAAGGAGCTACAGGCCAGTCAGTCTCACCTCTGTGCCTGGCAAGATCATGGAGCAGATCCTCCCGGAAACCATGCAAAGGCACATGGAAAACGAGGTGACGGGTGACAGCCAACATGGCTCTCAATTGGAGATGCATGGATTTGATGGATGGACTGCTTGGTGGATAAGAAATTGGCTGGATGCTCATACTCTGAGAACTGTGGTCAGTAGCTCAATGTCTGAGTGGAGACCAGTAACGAGCCGTGTTCCTCAGGGGCTGGTACTGGGACCAGAGCTGCTGAACATCTTTGTCAGTAACATGGATGGTGGGATCAAGCGCACCCTCAGCAAGTTCACTGACGACACCAAGCTGTGTGGCGTGGCTGACATGCTGGAGGGAAGGGATGTCATACATAGGGACCTGGACAGGCTGGAGAGGTGGGCCACTGCCAACCTCATGGAGTTTAACAAGGCGAAGTGCAGTGTCCTGCACCAGTGCTGGGGCAATCCCAAGCACAAG
>NW_010241044.1:10546-10865 GCF_000690775.1 Eurypyga helias | reverse complement strand
GTGTACCCCCAGGTCGTGCCATCAGTGCCATGGCCTGGGGTGCACTTGGTGCTCAGCCCTGGGCAGGATTGGGCCCATTCCTGTCATAGACGTGGCTATGAGGTGAGCCCCAACGCCCGGATGGGCTGTGCACCAGCGCCCGGAGCAGGATGGAGGTTTTTTCTCCTCGGAGCACAGCAGCTGCGCACAACCTGCACCCCAAGCAGCACCTTCACCCCCCCATCATTTAATTAAAGCACTTGGTGAACTACATAATGAGCGCGCGGCATCCCTGCGGGCTCTCCAGTGAGCTGCCTGCGCTGGAGGTGACAGCATGGGG
>NW_010241044.1:9779-10535 GCF_000690775.1 Eurypyga helias | reverse complement strand
CCCGTCCTCTCCCCGGTGCCTGCCCCATTTCTGCATCTCGACTGCATCCTGCAGCTCACACGGGAGGATGGGAGCGCTCGCCGGGCCAGGAGCTTGCTGCTCTAAATTGATAATTGCCAGGTTTTAATTACTCGGCAGCCAAATGACCTTTTGCATCTGCCAGTGAGGCCATGAAACATCTCCCTGAGCGGGAGCAGACATTCAGCGGGGGACAGGAAGGGGCTGCCACGGCCATCGGCTTCACCCAGACCCGTGGGTGATAGGCACAAGGCCAGGGGACAGCACGCTGGAGGCTGAGTGTGGGGACCCCCGGACCTCACACATCCCCAGTGCTCCCCTCCTGTTGTAGGCAGGACATCGAGGAGCAAAGGGCTGTATCCAGAGCCTGTTGCACAGTGTGAGGAAATGCAGCTGGAGATGCCAGGATGAAAATAGGACTGAGGTGTCAGGGCAGGGGCCCTTCCTCGGCCCCAAGGTGAACCGGGTAGCTCTTTCGACGGGATAGCCCTGCCCTGGGAAGGAGCATCCCTGAGGCAGAGCTGGTCCCTGGTCCTTGGCACGGAACAGCATCCCTGGGGCAGAGCTGGTACCCTGAGCTCCAGCACAGGGTGCAGCAGGTTGCCTTGAACATGTAGGGTCCCTGCTACCCCTTCACCCTCCCAGGCTGCCCCCAGAGCAGCCTCATCCATCCTTTTTCCCTTTTCTCCAAGAAATAAAACTAGCCTTTAACGAGGCAAATCCTCTGGCAGCTCCCTG
>NW_010241044.1:8047-9729 GCF_000690775.1 Eurypyga helias | reverse complement strand
AAAGCAGGCACAGCCCCTGCCCGCCCCACGCTGCCCGCACCTCGCTCCACGTTCTCCTGCCCGCTGCCAGCCTTTGCCTCTCCCTCCCGCGGAAAGGAGCCCTTCTCCTGGCGATAATTA
This sequence comes from Eurypyga helias, assembly GCF_000690775.1. Taxonomy (NCBI): domain Eukaryota; kingdom Metazoa; phylum Chordata; class Aves; order Eurypygiformes; family Eurypygidae; genus Eurypyga; species Eurypyga helias. Next base: position 9,609 of record NW_010241044.1, on the reverse strand, counting down.
CTGCAAAGTTCAGCGCCAAGAGACGGGGGGGAGGGATGTATTAAAATGCATGTGCACAGCTTGGGCCTTGCAGCAGATGTTGGCATAATTAGAGAGGAAAAAATTATGAAATTAATTTGTGGTTCAATGTAAATTTTGGCGTTGGAGGGTTGGGGGGGGAAATGCGCGGTCCCGCTCACCTCTCGCACGCTGCTGCCGGCGCACGCTCCCTCGCTCGCTCGTGTGCGCTGGCTGCTGACGGGACCGTGCCACTGAGAGCCCAGGGGAGCACCCACCCCAGCGAGGGGGGCAGGAGGATGGGTGATGCCCGACCTTAGAGGTGCTGGATTTTGGCAGTGCTGCCTCCCAGCTCCATCACATTGGGGTGTAGGGAGATGGACCCCTCGCCCAGGGTAGCCATGCCCCACAGAGGAGCAGCAATGGGGCAGAACATGAACAATTGGCCCCTGATAGTGGGGACACAATGGTCCTGGGGTGAGGTGCAGCCCTGCGAGGTGGCAGCCAGAAACCTTGGGGTCCTCTGGTTGATTCTCTGCAAATGAGGATGCTAAAAGAGGAAACTGGGGGAGAAAAAGTAAAAAATAGAGCCCAGCAATGGCCATGGGTTGGTATTTCTGTTGGCTCCCACAAATGAACATTTGCTCATACGTGTCCCAGCTGGCCTGGGGGGCCCTTCCCCATTGTGGCAACAGGGTTGAGCTGCGCAAGGACAGTCCTTGAAGGTGTGATGGTGGCATTCCCGTGCTAGAGCAGGCCATCAGGAGCAGCCAGACAAAGCCTCGCTTTCCCTCCTCAGTTTTTCCCATCTCCTCTACCTCTGGGAGCTGGAGAGGAATTAATATTGGTCGCCTCCCCGCATCCACCCCCGGCCCCTGGGGAGGGGATTCAGGTTAATGCGCCCATTGATCGGCAGCATCCTCCGGTTACGGCTGCTCTGCGCTGCCATGTGCTGTTGCCTGTTTTGCCGTTCACGGTGCATGATGGATGGTCTGTCTCAGGGTGGGTGCGACCCTGACACCCAGGGAATCGGGGTCAGCCCCACGTGGTCGTGGGGAGGCAGGGGGGTCTTGTGCTGGGCTTTGCATCCCCATTGCTTGCAGTTTGCGTTCAACTGGGGGGTCTCTGAATTTGTGCTGGGGAAGGAGAGAGGGAGCTGCAGAAATCTGCTCCCAAATGTGGGAATGAGCCAGCCCTGGGACTCGGGGAATCTGCTGGCAGACTGAGAACCGCCAAAAAGCTCAATGTGCCCCCAAAGCATAGCCCCAAGCAGGAGTGGAGGGCAAGCTTCAGCCTCAGGCACCCAAGCACCAGTGGGGAACCTGCCCTGCCCGGCTCTGTGGTGCCGGCTTCCGTGGGCAGTCCAAAGCACTGGGACCCTGGGAAGGGACACAGGCAGCCCCCACAGGTACTGGGCCCTGGTTGTGATCACCCTGTCCCCTCCCTCCTCTTCCTCTGAGCCACTTTGCCAGGGCTGGGCCGGCAGGCTGGGAGTTGTTGCTGCATCCCAATTAATCAGCGGAACGAGTGGAGGTGCATCGTTACAACGATGAATGAAGGGCAGC
>NW_010241044.1:5168-7884 GCF_000690775.1 Eurypyga helias | reverse complement strand
CAGGCACGTCCTGGTGCCCGCGTGCGCCTGGTGTGACTCCATCTGGTCCCATCTGCTCCCGCTTGGGCTCGGCAGGACCAAATGTGGGTCGTGGCGAGCACGGGTGACACACTGTGGTGCGGCCGGGGAGCAGCTTTTTGCTGCGCAGGGACGCACCCCCAGCCGGGATTACCCAGCTGCTGCCAAACTGGCACAAGGGCCGTCTCCTCCGAAAGGTTTCCTTCCAGGGGATTACGGATAATGCATCTGGAGCAGCACTCGCTCATCCAGGTTTGTGATTTATCTGAAAATCAAATTCCAGTAATCTTGCCTGCCATCTGGCCCCTGCGGACACGCGGCCGGCCCTGGCCTCGGGTGGGTGGCAGCTGGGAGGGTCGGGGTGTGGGGCTCTGTGTCCCCCCCTGGCATGATTCCTGAGGCACTGTGGGGAGGGCAGAGTGGGCTGCATCCCTTGGAGTGGCATGGGGCACCCTGGGCAGAAGATGCCCGGGGAAGCATTTTTGGGATGGTGAAGGGTGCCAGGATGTGGGCAGGACCCCGGGAGCTCAGTCCCTCTCAGGGATTTTCCATTGTCCCTGTGCCCCCAGCCTTCATGGGTGCCAGGATGTGGGTAGGACCGGGTGAGCTCAGCCCCTCTCAGGGGTTCTCCAATGCCTCTGTGTCCCTACATATCTACGGATGCCAGGATGCAGGCAGGACCTGGGAAGCCCAGCCCCTTGCAGGGACAGCGCATGAGGAGGTGATGGGGAGGAGGTGGCTCTGCCCAGGGGATGTGCTGGCACCCAGGATGTCCCAGACCCCAGCAGGGAAGGCAGAAGGCGGCAGGATCCGTCCTTTCCCCTGGCAGGGAGGCCGCAGGCAGCAGAGCAGCCCAGGGGGCCAGGGCCTTGCCGCTCCCCTCCCCACCCTTCATTCCCAGCTCATTAAGGCTCTCCCATTATTCTGACATTTGTGCGCGTCACGTACCGGGAAGAAGTAATTTACTTAGAAGAAATTAAAAGTTCATTTTAATTGAGCGCACACTGCAGTATGCAAATGTGGGGCGCATTATGTACACTGATGCAGAGACAAAGGCTGTAATCAGCTGTTAACCCTCTGCGAGCCAGCCCCACGTGCCGTGGCAACACCGGCAGCGCTCCGGCCGTGCCGGAGACCCCATACCCACATGCAGGGTGTTCCCTGGCTGTGCGGTTCCATGACCTGGCAGCATGCACGGGTGCGGGATAAAGCCCTTGAGCATCATTCTGCACCGGTTCGGATGTGGGAGCCAGACAGGGATGGCAGCGATGGAGTTTGTCTCCAAAAATGTGTTGGGATGGCTCCAAGCCAGAGAGACAGGAGTTCTCCAGGGGTGATTTAGCCCTTCTGGGGAGGCCGGATGAGATGAGGATGGAGGTGCAAAGACTGGATAAGATGAGGATGCAGGTCCAAATGCCAAAATAGGGCTTGTGGCATCTGCGACCACCCTGAAATCCAGAGTTAGCGTTAGCTGGATTTGAGACTGGTCGCAGATGCGCCGAGCCTGCAATATTTGCAGCTTCCTGTTGCCCAGGAGCTCCTCAGCTGGGTTTTGGTTTTCTTTTTTACACTTTTCTCCTTTATTTTTTCAAATTTTTTTTACTACCTGTCAGACCTGAGATTTTTTAATGGCAGTGCAAATGGAACTGGCTCGCAGATGCGAGATGACAGCCCACTGTAGGAGACAGACAAATTACCTCTAACCTCGGCTCAAGACGCCCACAGACTCCCAAACAAAGGGAGACAGTGGCGGGGGGTGTAGCGGGTTGTTGGTGCTCGGTGAGGCTGCCCACCCCAGCCCATGGGTACCCTGTGGGTTGGGGCATCCTGTGTGCACCGATGCCATGAGCCTGCTGCAGAGGGCTGTTGGGGATGGCACACGTGAGTGTCCGGTGTCATGTTATGGAAGGGTGATGTTAAAAAGCAAAGGGGATGTGGGAACTGAGCTGTCCCGTTGGAGGGGACACATCAAGGGTGATGGGGTGTGCTTTGTATGGATCCAGGAGGGGCGATGCTCTCGGGCATCCCCATGTCTGCCCGGGCTGTGCGTGTCACCGTGCTGGCTTTGCCAAGGATGGCAGGGACAGACCTGGGCTGGGACCTTGGCACCTGGAGAGGAGGTGACAATGGCACTTTTCACCTTAGGGCCACGTGGGAAAGAGGGCTGGGGTGCTCCTTGCAGCTTGTACCTCTGCCTTGGCTGTGCTTTGCTTGCCCTGTGCTCCCAGGAGCAGCCAGAGCAGCAGTCCCAGCGCCCCCAGTTAGCTCCCAGTAACAAAGGCAACCGGGGTGGTCTGGGTGGCCGCGGCACCGGGAGCAGGATTTAATTGCTGCCGTGTAACCTTTGTGTCCCATCCCACGTGCCGGCCGGGCGCCTGGCTCGGCTGCTGCAGATGGCACCCGGGAAAGATTTAAGTCCGCTGTGATCAACAGCAAGAAGCAAGTGGTAAACAATTTTTCTCTCCCTCTGCTAAATTAATATGCAAATTCCCCCTCACGCCCCCCGCTCTTGCTTCGAAATTAGCGAGGTAGAATGCTTGGGCTAATTATGCATTCAAACGAGCAGGCTTCGTTAATGTGGCACTAAGAGGAGCCTGAAAATGATTGTGAGACGATGAAATTGAAATTGGAGCACGGCACTTCTAATGCATCTGGAGTCACTCTTGCGTGCCCCGGCAGATGTAACCTGGCAGTGACC
>NW_010241044.1:1933-5155 GCF_000690775.1 Eurypyga helias | reverse complement strand
CCGGCAGCCCCCGCTGCCCTGCCCGTGCCCGGGCACACACAGCACCCAGAGCATCCGCAGCACCCGCAGCGCCTTCCCACCGCGTCTCCCCTCCTGCTCCAAAAACAACCGTGTTATAAGAGTTTCTGGCACAGGGATGGAGAGGTGGGATGGCCACACGCTGCGGAGCCAAGCCCTGCGCACCCAGAGCTCCCAGCTTGGGGTGGGGACGGAGCAGCCTCCCCGGAGCACCCCCAGGACGTGGGGCGGAGGGGTCAGGGTCTGGGCTGACGGTGCCGCAGGTGAGCAGAGCAGGTCCTGGCACAGCATGGGTCCATGCAGGTCCCTCTGAGTGATGCCACTGTCAGCATCCCATGCTGCTGTGGTCCGGAGTGTGGCTGGGGGCATGTTTCTCCTCCCCAGGATGAATCCCGGCCCCCGAGGCAGTCAGCAGGGCCTGAGTGTGTTTGGTAAAGCTCCATGTGTACCGGTGTTTGGATAGATAAACCTCTGGATGAATAAACCTCCTCCTTCGCCTGGACACGCTTCTGGGGAAGCAACGTCTTCCTGACGGCTGCAGGGGGTTGCAGGTGGATCCCATCCCCATCGCCATGTCCCATCAGTTTCAGTGCCAGGATCCCAGGAAGGACCAGACCAGCAACACATCCAAATCCATCACATTATGTGGCACACAGCACGGCCAGGCACAATCCCAGGACTGTCCCATGACAGGGCTGGGTGGCACGGTGGCATCCAGGGCTGGGGCTGGGGGCTGCTCCATCCCACGTGGCCTCATCCCTCGAGGAAGGTGGCACCCGTGGGGGTGGGGATCTGCAGAGGCAAACCAGGAGAAAAGGCTGAGGGTGACAAGACAAATAGGGAGATGTTTTACACTGGGAGATGGTTTGTGTTTGGGATGAGCAGCCACAGGCTGCGATGGATACACAGGATGACGAGGGATTCATGGGGAAACCGGCTTGGGGTGTCACCCACCACCATCTCCACTGAGCTGACTGCTCAAGGCTGTCTGCAACCCTGACCCAGCAGCTGCCCCGACCTCCCCCAACACCCCCTCCCCAGGCAGCAGAGATGGCTGCTGGTGTTAAATATTCATCAGAGGCGTGGATTTTACTGGAACCCTCCGTTAAGAGGTAATGCACAATCTGCAGCGTGCTCCCAGTAGCCAGGGCATGCCGTGGTGGGCAGCTGGGCAGAAGGCGGCGGGGAAGGAAGACGGATGCTCCGTAGGAGGCTGCAGAGCTGTAAGCCAAATACACCGTTAGCAATCAGTGAGGATCTACAGACGTTAGGTGCTCAACCACCGGGAATAAATAGAAGGAATAAACAGACAGGGAGTTGAACTGTCCCCCAGAAAGGAGGGGAAAGAATCAGGGAGCAGCCTGGTTGCAGACCCCGGCGGACACAGTCCCTTGGAGTGGGGTGGGATGTAATGGCACGGTTGGTCCAGAGGGATGCTGAGCACCCTGAAAAGATGTAAAGCATCCCAGAGGGATGCTGAGCGCTCCCAAGGACCCACCTTTGCATTGAGCCATTGGGGCCATTGAGCTCAGGGCAAGCAGCCTCCCCAATCGTGTGCCCAGGCAGGGCTGGGGCGAGGGCAGCCCACGGGCTGCGGCGGCTCTGCTCCACTGCATGCCCTGGGGTCGGAGCTGGCATGTGGAGGGGGTTGTTTTCCCCCTCTCTCCAGTAATTTTTCCCTCTGACTATGATGCATAGCGGTGCTAATTCGGCACGTTGCCATTAATTCCAGCACAGCTGCCGCTCTCTCCCTCAAGGCATTTCGCTAATACTCAGCTTCAGAGCCTCTCAGCAAATTAACATCATTTGTTCTGCAGAACATGTTTTATTTCTACACTACATGCATAGCTTATTACTCCACCAGAAACTCGGGGTGTGCGGGGAGGCAGTGCCGACGGGTACGGCCCTCCAGAGCAAGCCTTGCTCCCTGCCTTACCTTCCCATCCCTGGGACAGTGTGGCACGGTCCCCTATGCCACCTCGTGCTGCCGTGCCTGAGCCGAGCTGGAGCTGCAGGTGTTTTCTCCTGGCACTGGGATGCTCTGGTGTTGTCGGTGCAGCCCAGGCTGGTGACGTGAGGTGGGATGGTGGCAGCACGCTGGATCGGTCCCTGGATGACATCTCCTGCATCCCTCCGGCCTGATGCCACACCTCAGTGCACAGGAATGCTCCCGTGGTTATGGACACATACGGGACCATGGTGACAAGGGCTCCTGGGAGGCCAGGACTGGAGGGTCGGTGCTCAGCACCGGGAGCAGGGAGTCCTAGAGGTGTCTGTGGCAGAGACGTGTCCCCCTGTCCCCAGCTGACACAGCAAACCTGCAACCCAGTACCCTCCTGCTGCCCCCCATGGCCACCCTGTGCCCAATCTTCCCACCTTGAGTTATTGCTCTGGCTGATGAATGCCTCTGGAGTTTGTAATAATCTCTGGGTGAGGGGAAAGAAGGAGCAGGCGTGCTGGGCCCCCACGGGCTCACTGAGCGGGTGGCTGCAGGCAAAGAGACCCTGATTTCCAGCCCCCCTGGCTGCAGGGTCAGACTGGAGCTTGCAGGATGTGATGCCAAAGGGCTCTGGGACACCCTCCTCCCATGATGGCTGTGCCAATGGGATGGCTCAGACCCTCTGGAGCAATGCTGGGCTAGAGCAAACCACATCCCACGTGACCCTTGGTGCTGAGCCCCCCAGGAGATGCTGGGGCCACCGGCAATGGATGGGAGCCAGGCAGGGTGTCTCAAGCTAGGCAGGGTGTCGTGCCCACCACCCAAAAAACCACACCGCATCCCCCGGCGATAATATCAGCTCTTTTGCTTTGATTAAGGTTATTTAAGCTTTTTACAGAAACATAAAACCTGATTGTTTGCATAAACAACCTAATTGGATTATAGTGCACAGCGTCGCTAATGCCGCGGGCTGGCTGGGAGCCGGCGGCAGCACCGGGTCCACGCTGGCAGACAGGGTCTCTGCCACCCCCAGGGCGGTGTTGGCAGCCGGTTGGGTGAGACACCTCCGTGAACCCACCCGACACCCCTCTGTGCCACAGACAGACCCCATGTGCGATGGCACGTGGGGACAACAGTGTCCCCAGCACGTGGCCCTGGCTGTGCCCTTGGTGGCACCTCGCCTGCGAGGTGAGAGGGGACGAAGTCCCAGCTCCGGCACCGCCTGCGGTGGGAGGAAGAGGAAGGAGTAGCGAGGTGCCAAGCGG
>NW_010241044.1:603-1864 GCF_000690775.1 Eurypyga helias | reverse complement strand
GGCTGGGAGCTGCAGCAGGCTTTCATGGCAAAAGGCAGAGAGGCTCCATGAATATTTCATTAGGAAAGCAATGTGGTGTGCTGCAGAGAACATCTGGCTGGAGTCCCTGGAGACCCCTGCCTTGTGCAGGAAGCAGGAACTGTGAAATACGGAGGAAAATGAGGGAGAGGGGGAGACGGGGGGAGCATCCCGTGGCATGAGGAGCATTCCTGTCCCTCCTGGCCCTGTGATGGGCAGCACAGGGCAGGCACAGGGCTTCATCCTCCCATGAACAGCAGCCCTGGGAGGTTTGCGTGAAGCGTCACGGCTGTGGTAGTGCCATCCAGCTGCTGGAGGGCCCTCTTCTGATCCTTCAAGCGATGTTTTAGGCTGCAGCACAGGCTGTCCCTCGCAAGCAAAGCGCTGTTTTTAATCCCAATATCCAATGCAGGACAGAGCTGCTCCTCCAGCTTGGAGTTGCAGTGCATGGGCTGACTGCGGGGTGGCCAGGAGCAGACAGCCTGGTCAGCGATGCTTGAGGATGAGATGGGATGGCTCTTCTCGCCTTGTTCACATCCCTCCCAGGGAGATGCTGATGCTTCAAGCTGGTTGTTGCGGCATCCCTGGGGCTGAGCCCCTGTCCTGGCTTCTGCAGATGATGGGTCCTGCGGGCTGAGGACCCTGTGGGAGGCTTGTCCTGCTGATGTTCGTGCAGAGAGGACATCCCTGGGCACAGGGGTGCTGCTGGGCACAGCCTGGCTCCTTCAGGGGTGCAGAGCAGCAGGCAGGAGTCGGGGTGGTGCAGTGGCTCGGCATTGCCAACACTCAGTTTCCCTTCAGTGCCAGTTCCTTCCCAGGTTTGGTGCCTGGGGGCCTGCCTGGAGCCCTTTGCCTTCACGTCGGTGCTGGTGGAGCTGTGAAGCCATGGTGCTACCGGCTCACCTGCTGACTCCGACGTTGCGCCTGCACCACAGGGCAGGCAGCACGCTCATCGACCTGGACCAGCACGTGGCAGCATCGGTGCTGCCAGACAGAGGCTCTGCCCTGCACCCGTCAGTCCCCTCCCCAAAGCTCCCAACACCCACTCATACTCCTAAACCCATATGCAACCCCTAACCCTGCAGCCAGCACCCCGTGGCCGTGACCCCTGCCTCCCGGCACCTCTCCCTGTGCCCTTCAATCCTTCCCTTCCCTCCTCCTCCTCCCCAGCATGGCGGTGGGTGCGGAGGGCTCTCTGCCCACCCTCGCTTCTTGTTCAGCCACCCTGCTTCCTCGTCCCCAG
>NW_010241044.1:299-510 GCF_000690775.1 Eurypyga helias | reverse complement strand
TCCCGGCACCACCGCCGCCGCCAGACAAAGCCCAACAAGACAAAGCCCTCAGCCTCCCTCGCTGGCCCCGGCTGTGCGGCCAGGGAATGGCAAATCCCTTTTCGCAGCCACCATCCGAGCCCGGCCAACGCACGGAGCCTTTGCCTGCCCGTACCAGGCAGCGGCTGCAGGCAGCGAAGGGCTGGCAACACCAGCAGGCAGGCCATGGGAT
>NW_010241044.1:0-258 GCF_000690775.1 Eurypyga helias | reverse complement strand
AGGCCGCGGGCAGCCGGCACAAGGCTGAACCGGCCGGGATGCACAGCCCCGACAGCAGACACATGCATGCACACACAGCCTTTAAAACGAAGGCAAATACCTCTCTCCTCTCCGCCTCCATCATCCGCTACCCGTTCTGTTCAGCTACGCTGCGCCTCTGCCGCGCTGCCCGTCCTCCATGTGTCTCGCGCTGGGACGGGCATCCAGACCCTCCTCTCTGCCACCGGCGGGTTTGGCCCCGCGCTGCCTGCTGGCGTT
>NW_010241043.1:5379-6365 GCF_000690775.1 Eurypyga helias | reverse complement strand
CCATTGTATGATTCTAACTTGATTAAAAAAAGGAACAAAAGCTCTATTTTAAGGAACAGCCAGTGGCCTGGTCTACGAAATGGCATGGAGAGCCTACCGACTCTACTTCCTTCAGCGTCTGGCCTTTGCTATCGCAGAGAGTACATTTACAGAGCAAGTCATGCCTAAAGCGTACTTCAGAGAGCAACCAAATCCTACCTGTTGGCAAATATATAAGAGCATATTCCTTACGAGAGATCTGTCTGGAAAAAAAGAAAGAGGCACGCACAGAAGCAGAAGTCCAAGACACGTTCACTCCAGCTGCCATAAATGTTCCCAAAAAGCAACAGAAGATGTGCAGTTTAATACTGATAACTTCCGTTCACAGCAGCTCTTGTGTCAGCAGAGATGAAGAGCTGCGTTTGAAGGCACCACTTCCGCAAGAATGAAGGGGAAAATACGAATTCAATGTCACTTCTCTGCTGAAGCACAGTGTGGAGCTCATCTGAAGAACCCGTGAGTATTACTTACCCCCACAGAGCAGAGGTATGGCATTTCCAAAATTAGCGCTTCCCTTCACACAGAATTAGTCTTCCGGGAATTAATTTCTTCCCTTGCTCCCTGGCACGCACAACAAACACGGTAACCTTGAAATACTTTTCCTTCTTTCCTGATTCTCACTGGAAATAAGCCTAGGAGTCCCAGCCCTCGCCGGTGCGGCTGAGGAGACAGTGGTTACAGTCTGCTTCCGCAGGGTGACTCTGGCAAGCCCAGCTGGTGCACAGCTCTGGCTGTGCAGGAGCAGAGCGGTCAGTCTCCCCTGGGAGGTGATACAGGTTCAAACTGTCCGTCCTTTGTAAGGTATTAATTATGTTATTATTTTTATATAGCAGAGGTTTATTAACTCTTGTCACTCTTCACAGACAGCACTTCTCTGCGACTACAGAGGAGGCCACGAAGATGCTCAGAGGGCTGGAGCCCCTCTGCCATGGGGACAGGCTGGGAGA
>NW_010241043.1:906-5136 GCF_000690775.1 Eurypyga helias | reverse complement strand
CGCTGGAAGTGTCCAAGGCCAGGCTGGATGAGGCTTGGAGCAACCTGGCCTAGTGGAAGGTGTCCCTGCCCATGTCAGGGGGATAGAACTAGATGATCTTCAAGGTCCCTTCCAACCCAAACCATTCTGTGATTCACAGATGTGTGACACTGGAACAGCCCCTCTTGGCGCTGTGTCAGCCACGCGAGGGGTTCTGGAGACCTCAGCTCTCCTCTGCGGGGAAGGAGCACAGAAGCAAAAGGAGCAAGAGAATGGATTAAGGTAGGTGATGGAAGCGCACGGGTAAATTGTGGCAGAGCAGGTCTCCAGCACTGCCAGGGGAGGGACATTCTCTAAGCCATCGTCTTTAAGAGCATCAGCGGGGCAGGGCCTGCCCAGCCTCCCCCATCAGAGCAGCCCAGACCTGCTCGCTCTGTAGACCGAGCGCATTGTGTGGGGGCAAAACATCCACAGGTTGAGTTGGATTTTGGGAAGAAGTCACTTGCTGTTCATGTGCACAACAGAAAGGGAGATCTCATAGAAATGGGGGCATTTATCTGGAAGCTGGGGGTCACTCCTAGGAAATGGGGTGCTGTGGGTAGTGCCTGGAGAGTACTGAGAGCCGGGTGATAGCATCCAGACAATTAGTGCTTTGCGTTGGCACTGTCTAAAATGGGAAAACCAACAGTCTAAAAGGCTATAACACTGATTCTGTAGACATTAAACTATTACTTTATGCTGATGATATCCTACTGTTAATTAAGGACTCGCATGCTTCCCCTCCTGCTTATAATGAATATTGCTCTCTGAGTAGAAAGTTATCATTGCACACAATTAATGACTTTGAGACTGCAGTGTTGCAGCTTTCTGGAGTTTGCCCTTCAGCCCTGCTCACCTCATGGAATCTTAAGTGGGCACCCAAAAACACAGCACAAATTCTTAGGGGCTGATATTAACAAAGACCCAGACAACATAATTAAAATAATTTAAATCCAATTATCGAGCAGGTAGGAAAAAAAGATTTGGAGGGATAGCCAGAGCTAAATAAAAGCAAGCATGTGTGATTCTATAGGCCAGATTCTGCCCTCATTTGCCATCCCATCAGGTAGTTCCAGCAGAAATGAGGACATCGTGTAAGCCAGCACCCCCCAGTCACTGCATCAATGATCTCACAACACTGTTTCCCAAGTCATACGTGCACTGAGCTTACTTTGAGCAGTGCCCATAAACAGCTCTACATACAGTGAGAAATTCTAACAATTACTAATAATTATATTCCCAAACCCTACCTTAAAAAAAGGCATACAGATGGGAATATTCTCCTACTACTGTAACAGGTCTTTTTAAGGGTACATAAGCGGATCACACAGGTACCATACTGTCAGGGTTTAACCCTGGCTAGCAATTAAGTACCACGCAGCCACTCACTTACCTCCACACCCCCCTTCCAGTGGAGGAAGAGAATTGGAGCAAAAAACAAGGAAGTTTGTTGATTGTAATAAGACCAATGTAATGATTGAATATAAATGAATATTGTAGTGATGGCAATAATATTAACAATACTGCAAAGTAATTACAATAATGGAAAATAAAACATATGATACAATTGCTTCCCACCCACTGACTGACACACAACCAGGACCTTAGTGAGAGTCAGAGCCAGAGAGTCCGAGAGCCAGAGCCCGAGAGCAATCGCAGCAGAGTCCGAGTGAGCCCCACGAGCAACCGCATGACTGGGAAAGCCAACCGACTCACCAACTCACTAACGGATGAGCAAGATAGCAAGCTGAAAAACAAGTGAGCTAAGGAGCTAACAAAGGAGTTATGGCCCCCTGCCCCACTCCCGGCTTACGTACTGAGCATGATATGCTATTGGATGAAATACTCCTTTGGTCAGTTTGGGTTGGCTGTCTGAACTGTGTGCCCCTCCACACTGCTTGTAGTGAGAAACTGGGGACATGGGGAAGCTGAAAAGACCTCGAATTGGTGCAAGCACTCCCCAGCACCAGCTAAATCCCACCTTATCAGTACTATTCTCAGGGCAAATCCAAAACCAGAGCCTCATAACAGCCGCTGTGAAGAAAATGTAGCTCTGTCCGGACTGAGACCAGCACACATATTCAGCACTGCAGAATTTACCAAAGCCTAATCTGTTACCAACTTCACATTTACCCACAGCCCAGACTCCCTTATGAGTTGCTGTAAATCCTCCTGAGTAGCTACAACAAATGCAGTACATTTCAGGTGACGGAAATCTTGGGACACGGGGATGAATTAAAGATGCCACAGGAAATGTTCAAAAAGTACTTAGAGCTCTCAGGATGAGAAATGGTAGTGTTCCCCCATAAACGTCATATAATGTGCCCAGTTTCATACACCAAAATCATGTGATTTTTGTGGAGGTTTTTATTCCTAAAAGGGGGAATTTTGAATTAAAATGGCTGTATTTTTGGTAAGCTTGTCTTTTTTTCCCCTGCCTCATACTGTAAACTAATACTGCTGTTAAGCAGAGGTTGCATTTCAGCACGGGCTTGAGTGGAAATGCATTTCTGGAAAGCACGTGAAATCCTCTGTGATGAAAGGAATTATATAAATATAAATCAATTATTTTTGGAGTGGCTTGAAAAATTAAGTCATGACAGACACATTCACACTCTTTTCTAAACTGCGTGATTTTGAGCCACTCAGAATGTTCTGTGGAATTGATTTTATCTCTGGAAGAAGGCAGACAAGGTCCATTCCAACAAAGGGGCTCAGGTTTTCCAGTCGACTGTGGGATTAGCCAGGTGGGGCAGGAGAGGAGGAATGATCTTGGTGGGCAAATGGTCAGTGCTGCTGTGCATGAGAGCCACCTACCAAAGAAGAAAGCCCGTATGGGCTAGAGAGAGCCATGACATGTGTTTACAACAGGATGGAGGGCTGCAAACAACAAGTGTCAGTGAAAGAGCAGTCTGGGCAGCAGCAGGGAGAAGCCGTTGGTGGTAGAAGAGCGTGATCCACACTGTACATCAGTGGCTATGGAGAGGGTATCACCCTACTGTAACGCAGCCTTCGCACCCGCTCTACAGCAAACCCACGGAGGACAGCGCTGTAAGTACGTATCCAAGTCTGCAGAAATTGCTCGGCACGTGGGAGTTCCTCCTCAAAACTGCAGCCTGAGAGGTGTGCTTCGCTCCTTCCCACATACCCACATTCACTGGATCATACACTTAGCAAATTCCTGCGTGGGAAATTGCCAGCTTTCTGCACGCACGTTCCAGCTGCACTGACTGCGCCCAGAGTTAAATTCACAAGGATATCTAAATCGACAGAGACACCTACAATAATCACAGATCTCATTAAGATGTTAACGTTATTGTTTAAAGACTACGGAACAAATTGAAGAGCCTCAAGGACATTGTACTCCCTCTTCCTAATCCATGTTTGGTTGTAATAAACAAAAGGTCCTCTCATAGATCACTGATTAAAGTAATAGAGAAAAGGAGTGGGAATGAATAGAGGCAGGTTAGTGCCGGCGTCCCTCTAGAGCTGATTTGGGATGAACCAGCTCAGCTTGTTGGTCAGAGGTTGTGCACAACAAGGTAACAGCGGCTGCTTATGTTCTTAATTGTTCAAGGATTTTAGACAAAAAATTACCTGTAAATAGTTGCAAAAAGATCTGTTGGAAACCACCAGATAAAATCACAGATGAAGGTCAGAGCCAATACCTGCAAAGCAAACACATATCAAAAAATAGTGATGACAGTGGTGAGGTCTAAATCAGTTAAACTTCCTTCAGAGAGACACATCAGGGCTGGTCTAAGAAACTGATAAATCCTAAGATAGGAAAAACGAACAGAAAGGGAGACATCACTCTGCTGATGCGTAACTCTAATAATGTGCCTGCTCCTTACAAGCTGCAGTTCTGGTCCGGGTCTCAGCAAGGATCCAAGAATAACTGGAAAGGTCTGGAGATGGATTGAAAGAACATTTAAAGGAATTGGGCAGGAGATCATAGAATCTCACAATGGTTGGGGTTGGAAGGGACCTTAAAGCCCATCTAGTTCCACCCCCCCTGCCATGGGCAGGGACACCTTCCACTAGACCAGGTTGCTCAAAGCCTCATCCAGCCTGGCCTTGGACACTTCCAGGGATGGGGCATCCACAGCTTCTCTGGGCAACCTGTTCCAGTGCTTCACCACCCTCTCCAGGGAGAATTTCTTCCTGACATCCAACGTAAACCTCCCCACTTTCAGTTTCAACCTGTTAACC
>NW_010241043.1:0-454 GCF_000690775.1 Eurypyga helias | reverse complement strand
GAGCGCGCCCCCCCCCCCCCCCCCCCAGCCTGTCCATGTCCCTCTGGATGCCATCCCTTCCCTCCAGCGTGTCACTGCACCACAGAGCTCGGTGTTGTCAGCAAACTGCTCGGGGTGCACTCGATGCCAACATCCATGATAGACAAGGCTTTGGTGCTGTCATAAAGCGATGACTGAGGGGGTTGTGAGGAAAAAAGGTCTCAGCTGGCAGAGTAGGGGAATAAAAAGTTTAGTGCTTTGTGTCTCTCAGAACACAAGAACCTCAGGCTATCGCATTAAACCTTCAGCATGTGGATTTGAAGCAAACAGTCCAGTATTTCTACACACACTACGTAATGAAACCACAGACCTACTTGCCCGTTCCACAGCACAGCAGCAATTCACTGGGAACATGGCGTAATTGTACAAGCACATACAGGTCCAGTGTGTTGACCACACCAAGCTGTGTGGCACG
>NW_010241042.1:1519-13043 GCF_000690775.1 Eurypyga helias | reverse complement strand
AAAAATTATACCTGCACATTATATATAAAAATATATATGAATATATATAAATGCAGGTATTTTACTTTTATGCTCATGGAGGGGGATATGGCTTACTGGAGTATTGTAACTGGAAGCTTTGTAGTCCTTCATTGTTTACTCTGTCCACTGTTGCTCTGAGAAACTAAATTTGCCAATAAAAAATCAATTGAATTTCCTCAGTTGAACAGTTAACTCCAAGGATCATAGGAATTGTTTTTGTGCAGTATTGGCACACAGTGTGTTCTTTGTGGAGAAATAACTCATGAAAATTACTTCTGACAGTATGTTTTTCTGTTTAATTAAAAAATACTTCTGTTCCTGTTACAAAGACATTTGTCTGGTTGGTTAAAATACCCAGTTGTTCCTTCTGCACACACAGTCTTACCAGTTCTGAAGCATGCGGAGTGTAAGACACTGCTCTGAAATACAAATTTCAAACCTAATAGTGAGGTTAATGAACTTTCACTGAGTATGTGAATCGGAATGCTTCTGTGAATATTTTTTAGGTTTTGGTATTCTAAAATAACTCGGGAGGAATGTGCATCGAACAAATTTGATTTTCAAATAGATTTTTTTTTTTTCTATGCCTGCTCTGTTGCTGTTTATTAGTAGTAGTATAGTCTTCAGCAGTAGGGTCACTTGATGAAATTGACAGTTGATATAATTATTTGCATAGTAAAAATGTTTCACAGTGTTCTTGCCTGAGGTTTATGCACCATGAAACTAATTTTCTGGCTGCTTTTCAGGAGTGTATTTCTCTTAGCAATGAAAGAACTGAAGCTCACATTCAGAGCAATGTAAACCAAAAAAAGCACGTGTGTTCCAGGTAGTTGCTGTGGGATAGTTTTGTACCTGTGCGCAGTACGCTCCCATGCCACTAATTTTATCTTTTTTGCTAGAGATGAAGTACATCTCTGTACATGCTATCACTTTACTGGTGTGACTGGAGACAGAATTGTGTATCTGTAAACTTAGGGTATTTCATGCAACAAAATAGCTCTGTCAGGTCAAATGGATCCGAGTGGTCAAATGGCATTATTAGCTCCCTGATACTGCTAACTAGTTAAACTAATTTGGTGTGACACGATGATAATAAAATGCTGGATGGCACACTAGAGCAGAGAAGGTCGTTGCCTTTGAATGAAAAATGTATAGTAGTTAGCGCTTGTGATCAGATATATTTATTTTTGGCAGGAAAACCAGGAGGGCATATGAAAGAGAGCAGCCTGTGCCAGGTTCTTCCTGTGATCATCTCAGCCCTGATGAGTTTTTATCTCTGTGCCTGAGTATGAGAAATTGAATAGCTTGGCAAACTCTGAAGACTTCAAAAGCCCATATATTTCTAAATAAGATATTTGTTTTATTTTTAGCTAGAATCAGGAAGCTTTTCGAAATTTCTGTTACTCATTTAAGAATTGCTTTAGCATGCTTTTATTTGGGTCGCAGAAATACTCTTAAGTTGTCGGATATTCTGTTTAGGGTCTTTCACCGAACAAAAAACACATGGTCATTAATTTAAAGGTAGGAATTTGGGTATGTCTTCAGGCTTGCAGCTTGAAGCACTTAGGTAGCCTCATGGCAAAGGAGATCCAGACCTTTTAGGGAAGCCTGGCTTTCCTCCTGCCTGTGATAGGGATGAAAGAAGAAAGAAACCTTATGGGAATCCGGGCTGAGATAGATCTATCTCCTTCTGATTTCTGATAACACCTCTGATGGTTCCCAGAGCAAATTAGAGGGTGCTCGCAAAGGTACCTGTTAGTGCTGGGAAGGGAGCGTGGGCCAGTGGCCGTGATGATTAAAGCTGGGTACCCGACTGTGGTGCAGGCACAGCGTTTGGGAGGGCACCCATCTCGGTGTGAGGGCAGCGACGTTCACACCGAGTCTGACCCCTGCAAGAAGTGCTCCTTACCCATTAGCTCCGACCGCCGTTGCTTGGGTTAAGGCACAGCAGCAGCTGAAATCCCACGGCTGAAGCCCCGGGTCCAGGCCTGGCAAAATCTGCAATGCATGCATGTTTAAGTAACTTTCAGATGTTAAGGGAAAGGGCAGGAGGGAAAAAGGAAAGTACCAACATCTGGTTATAGGCTGCTGCTGTGTGAGCCGTACTGTTTTTGTACAGTGATCGGCAGCGCAACAAAGCCTGTAGAAATGACCCTCATTACTCACTTTGTGTTGTTGCCATCCAAGGCAGTAAAAAGATCAGAACGCTGCTAACCAGTCTGATCTTTTCGTTGGGTTCCAGTGACACTTTATATGGGCAGAGGTAGTGGTGGGCTACCACCTCTTCCCCCAGCTGCTTGAATTTACAGGGAGCAAAATATACATAAGGGTGTCTGATTCTTAAATTGCTGCTGTAGTCCTGTGGGTTGTGGTTTCTCTCTGTCCCTTGTATCAGCAGTTACCACTTGGAAAACAGTGTATGTCCATGGGCAACTCCCCCAGCTGAAGCCTGCCTTCCTGTGGGTTCGTGTGGTGTGTCCTTCCACCACTGAAATCTCAGCTCTTCCTCCTCCCCTCTAGGACTGCTGCACACCTTGTCCTCTCAGGGTCCGTGGCGTGTTCCCAGCTCCCAGCTGGGCAGTGGGCTGCCTGCATCGGGCTGGGAATGGGGATGAACCATTGCCTAGAGCAATGCTGGTTCACTGGCTTGGAGCTCAGCTCTCTCTCAGTGGAAACTCAAGTTTAGGGGGAAGGACAGGGATGTCATGGAATCATAAAATCACAGGATGGTTTGGGTTGGAAGGGACCTTAAAGATCATCTAGTTCCAACCCCCCTGCCATGGCCAGGGACACCTTCCACTAGACCAGGTTGCTCAAAGCCTCATCCAGCCTGGCCTTGAACACTTCCAGGAAGGGGGCATCCACAGCTTCTCTGGGCAACCTGTTCCAGTGCCTCACCACCCTCTCCGGGAAGAACTTCTTCCTGATATCCAATCTGAACCTCCCCACTTTCAATTTAAACTCATTACCCCTTGTCCTGTCACTACAGGCCCTCGTAAAAAGTCCCCCCCAGCTTCCTTGTAGCCCCTTCAGGTACTGGAAGGTGCTATAAGGTCTCCCCGGAGCCTTCTCTTCTCCAGGCTGAACAAGCCCAACTCTCTCAGCCTGTCCCCATAGCAGAGGTGCTCCAGCCCTCTGAGCGTCTTCGTGGCCTCCTCTGGACTCGCTCCAAGCGGTCAATATCCGTCTGATGTTGGGAGCCTCAGAGCTGGATGCAGAACTCATGTGGGGTCTCACAAGAGCATGTCTCCCTTCAGTGAACCAGATCAGGTAAATCTTTGGGAAGTGGCGTATGTTCCTAGTCTTCACTCCATCATGGTGCGTTTTTCAGCCCTCCGAAATTCACTAGGGAAGGGCATACAGGCTAACAGAGTGCACAATCTCATCAGCTCCTGTTTCGTTTGGTAGCTGGGCTAATATCAGCAAAAGAACAGAAAATTATTGTTGGGAAGGGAAAATTGGTATTCTAAAGGGCTTACATATTTTTAATTAATATACTGTTATACATGATCTACTGTTAAATGACTGAACTAGGGTTTTGTGTTGTTAGTATCTCTGCATGATTTTTAGGGTCGCCAAGCATTTGCTTTGACAGGAGCTTACAAGATGTATAAATGAGGGAACATGTATTAACAGACATGTCAGAAACATAAAATTTTGCAACAAGCTTTGCTAGTGTCCTTCTAAAATATTTTCTTGTGGTATTTTGTAAGTTAATGAATTTCAGTTTATGTGAAAATAGAGTGTTTATTTGGAACATCATTTGGTAAGTTAGCTAGTTTGATAATAAAATTACTTTTTTTTTTGAGAATCTGTGAATAGTGACATGTTTTCAGCACTTCCAGCAGAGTGTGCTTGTGATGAAATACGAAGGTGCATCTCAGTGATGTGACCCCATTCTCTTCTTACAGTATAATTTGTTTTTTCCTCCATTCTGATTCGGTTGATCTGTCTCTTCTGCTTGATTCTTGAATATAACGACTTTGCAGTTTTGGTTCTCCAGGAAAGTTTAAGGTAGATGACAGTCTGATGTCTGGACATCAAATCATGAACTCTTAATTACCAGTACTTAAATAACTTTCATAGTCGGAAGGGACTGTGATATTTGACACAGTTTCTGACATATGTCAGGCGTGAATAATAAACTGCAGGGAGATGTTGAAATACAGCATATGATGACAATACAAGACATTATTGAAATACCTGGTTTGTAGTTATGTGTATAGTAAGTTTTCAAAATGCATGAGCTGTGAGAAAAGCAGAATTCATCTCATACATTGTAATTTGTTAATAGACGAGAGACATGTATGTTGGGATGCAACAGTGATTTTTTTTTTTTTTATTGGACAGCTTGGGCTGTCATAGTGAAGTTGAACCATAAGGAAGATGCAAATAGTTCTTCCTTATGAATAAAACCTGAAATTGAACTACAGTGCTCACTCTGTAGTATTTATATGTAAAGAATTAGTGTGTTTGGGTATTTTGAGATTCTAATCTAGTTATCTTGTTTATTTAAATTAATAAATCAGTGGGGGTGTATAGCTGTGCTTCTTATTCCTTTCACACTATCTCAGAGTACCCGTTCAGCTGCAGTCTGTTGGTGGATGAGGGTATTATGGTAATGCTGAGTTCATTGGAAGGAAAATTCCCTTTAAACTAAAAGGAGAAGGAAAATCAGATTGGTGCTCCAAAGCATCATATTTTTCATTTGGCAGATCGAGCGCATCACAGTTACTGTGAAGTAGCTTCAGCCGCTTCCTGTCCAACACCAAGACAAAGGATTCCTGTCAGATTATCTTTGAGCACGTAGCGTTACGTGTTTTCTCTCTTACTGAAGTGTTTGCATAGCAGTTGGGTAAGCATGAGAAGGCTCGGGGTGTAGGACAGAGCCTGTCTGTTCCTCTCTGTGTGACTGTAACAGACAGGTACTGTACCTGACCCTTTCCTTCCCCTGAGAGAGGGGTGGCAGGTTTCCCAGGGCTTGAACTGTGGAAAACCAGTGGTGTTTCTCACAGGCTGCTCTCGGTGGATGCCAAATGGAAACACCATTCACTGCAGGTAATAAAGACGCTAAGAATTTGAAGTTGCTTCTGACGTCATTTTTTAAGCGATGTGCCTTGGAAATGCCGGGGCAGATTCAGCTTGACAGATGGGTGTGAAATTGGATTTTTGTCTTGAACATCAACTCTTACGGTCACTTAACTCATGCTGAGTTTGGACTTTTGTACATGCACGCACATACACATCGGTGTATGAAGCAGAAACACAGGAAGTTGATATTCTTGGTCCTTAGAGTAAGTTGCTGCGTGCTGGAGGTGAGGTCTCCTGGCTGGTTTGA
The DNA here is from genome assembly GCF_000690775.1 of Eurypyga helias. Lineage (NCBI taxonomy): Eukaryota > Metazoa > Chordata > Aves > Eurypygiformes > Eurypygidae > Eurypyga > Eurypyga helias. The sequence continues at coordinate 7,684 of NW_010241042.1, read as the reverse complement.
GTGTGTTCTCCTCTAGCCGTCTGTGCAAATTCAGGCAGCAAAGTCGTCCCGTACTAACACTTGGCAGCCGGGACAGAGCAGCGGGATTCTCTTGCAGGCGGACAAGGCTTGTGCTTCACGAAAGCTCACCTTAGTCCTTTTGGACACAGGTTACTGTATCACATTACTCTTGGACTTTCGGACTTCTCAGGTCAGAAGTGGGGAAGAGCTGTGGTGACAGCAGTCCCCAGAGAGCTAAACGCCTACCATAACTGCAGGTTTTATCAGCAGGTTTACTGAATGTTGCTGCTAAACAGTTCTCTATTCAGCCTAGCTGCTGAGCATCGAATCGGAGCACCAACTTCCTCCCATCGCCTGTGATTCGTGAATTTTGGTTTAAAGGTGCTTTTCATACCGGATTGAAATTATTATTGTAATTATTTGTTCCTTTGAAGTAATTTAGTACTGTGCTTCTCTTCCTAAAATAAAGTTTTCAAAGTATTTTCATAAACATTACTGTTTCAGAGAGATGGAGAGAACAAGGGGGTGATCTGAAGTCATAGTGAGGGCTGTTCATTTCAGTGGACAAAAGAAAAAAAAAAAAAGAAGGAGGAAGAAAACCCCTGAGTAAACCCACAATTAGCCAGTGAGTTTTTGAGAAAGAAATTTGTCAGCTAATGCGTTATCTTTTTCCTCTGCAGTTGCAGATCCATACACTGCTGGATATTACAGTCTTACCCTCCCCTTCCTTTTGTTTTTCATTAATTACTTTGACCTAGATCACAGTTGTTAAAAGACTGCAGAGTGAGTGTTTCCTCCTTCTCGTAACATAGCTGCAGCATGACAGGTCTCTGGTTTACTTCATAACAAGGGTGGTTTGTTCTGCTGGAGGTGTGTATTGCACCATTGGAAAGACATCGTTTCTTGTCCTTGACTCGAGAAACAAGAACATTTTTCTTAAGCTTGTATTTTCATATGAAAAGTTTCCATTCTTGTGAAATGGCATGTTCTGTTTCTTAGGTGGGAAAAATTATCCCAATTGGGAAAGTAGTAAAATTGTTGTAATAACCTGTTATCTAATAGGGGAGGTTTAGATTAGATATTGGGAAAAACTTCTTTACTGAAAGAGTGGTCAGGCAGTGGAACAGGCTGCCCAGGGAAGTGGTGGAGTCACCATCCCTGGAAGGTGTTCAAGGAACGTGGAGACGTGGCGCTTGAGGACATAGTCTGGTGGGTATGGTAGTGTTGGGTTGGTGGTTGGACCGGATGATCTTACAGGTCTTTTCAACCTTAGTGATTCTGTGATTCAGTAATGGATTTTTTCATACTGAATTTATCTGATGTGTACTTCGGTTGTTGAGAACTGTGAAAGTGTCTTTTAAAAGGGTGTGAGGCTGTGGTCACTTGGCTTTGAGCAGAGTACGTTACTTGGCTCCATGTAATCTTTTCTTCTTTTTATTTTTTGACTTTTTGAGTGTACTCTGAGACAGGAAAATAAGAAAAACAGGAGTTGGAGTGTTCCACTGGAGTAGCTCTGTGCTTAGGAATTGTGGGGCTGCTTTCTTGAGGCGTTACAACTTTGGAAACCTGTTTTAATAGTGCAGAATCAATTGGGATGGCCAGGATGCATGCAAAAATAATTTTCATAGAAGTGGAGGAATCTGTACAATAAAGCAGAATACTTTGTTTGTAAACAGAGGATGTAACTGGATTTATACTTATACCTGTAAGATTCTTACGATGTTGAGTTTATGTATGTTAGCTCCTTCAGCATTTATCCTACAATACCCCCTCGGCATTGTTACGTTTTCCATTCAGGAAAATGTAAGGGAAAACTGTACTAATCAGATTTATTGTACTGTTTTAAGTACATGTAAGTGATAGGTCTATTTTTGCTTAACCATGGCCTGGACTGTTACTGAAGATTTGGATCAGATAAAACAGAGCTATTAGTATATACTCAAAGGACAAACAAACTGTTGCAGGGAGTAAAAGAGTCAGATTGTTGAATGAAGGGAAATGCCTGTAGGTGTATCCTGGGAAGGACGACAGCAGTGTCTGGTCCCGTGTCCAAAGAACCACCAGCCTTCTGGTGTGGCTCTCGTATTGCAAAGTACAGTGAAGCATCTTTCTCCAGCGAACGTGGCTTTCACGTTACCAGCCGTCAGCGTAGCGTGTCCTGAGTGAGAGGGGAAACGGGAAAAGGACTGGGTGGCAGCTTTCAGCCTGGATTTGGGACAGTGGGGTTTGTGTCTGCAGTTGTAATGGCGATAAGAAGTGGAGGGAGGTTTTTATGGGAGTGTACATGCTTTTGCTTAGTGTTTTTTTGCTGTTGTCTTGCTGTTTAAGTGCCCCGTTATATGCGCTTTGCCACATTTTAATCTTCTGTGCCTCACCCTAAACTGTAAAATATTATGAATTAATATTAGTAGTTTTCTGTATAGAGATCTTGAAGAGCATCTTGTTGAAAGCCGCCTCTCTGGCTGGTTGTGCAGCACTGCACACTCACACGCTCTGTGTATCAGTGGCATCAGTGAGCCTTAGTGTAACCTGCTGTATAGAAGGGGGCGTTGGTACAGGGTCTTCAGGCTGTGTGGTTTTGATTGCGTAAGAGGAGAGAACACCAAGGGCTCCCAGGTACAACCCGAAACGTTGCCACCTCCCCCCCGGCCCCATTTGCAGTTGGATACATCCAGAACTGCTGTATGTTTTGGGACTGGCACCATGCCACGTGATATTCCATACGGGACATGCCTTCCAGATGAAAGCGTTGGCCTATAGGCGGCTCTCCTGGAGGAGAAGGTGGGCAGCGAGGCTGGTTCACAGGAGGGGCAAGGAGGTGCTGCCTGTGAGCAAGCGCTAGCGGGTTGCTGCTGGGACATCCTGTGCTGTGCTGGGAAAGCAGTAGGCACGTCTCGATCCAGCAGCTCGCTTAACCATGGACTGGCCTTTTTTTTCAAATACAAAATTTATTTTCACATTCACCTGATTTCTCCTAAAGGTACGTTCAGACATAGGCCATAACCCTGCAAAAAACCCCCCAGCCAAACCCGAAAGCATCGTGCTTACTGTGCTCTCTGGGAGCCCTTTTTGCCTTGGCTGTTTGTACCTCCCAGTTGTGGTGAAGTACCTGGAGGTGCTTTTGCCTGACAGCTATGCGGGTAATTAGAACGGCCTGGATTGTTCCTAGGTAATTATCTTTCTGCGGCTCAATTTATCTGCAAGGCATGTGAGAGTGATACCTGGAACGGAGCCGAGCTGTGCTGTTAGCCTAGGTTCTGAACTAGTGTTTTTGGGATTGGCTCTAATGGCTTCTGCCTCTTACCAGAAGTTAGAAACTCAGCTGCCTCTCCACAGACCTCCCCGTTCGATCCGCGGTGTCGGGGACAGAAGAACAGCATGCTGTTTTCCTGCTAGTAACTTATAATAGTAAACCTGCTAGTTTCAGGTATAGTAATTTCATTTTGTTTCTTGGTCCCTTTCAGCTTGTACCTCCTTTTAAACCTCAAGTGACATCTGAGACAGACACCAGGTATTTTGATGAAGAATTTACAGCTCAGACTATTACGATAACGCCGCCTGAAAAATGTAAGTCAGCGACTATGCATAAGCATAACTTAATCGGTGTATAATAAAGCACTGCGTGAGGCTGCTTCTGTTTGCGTGGAGAGGAGAATCTCACCGTTGCCGGTTTAAAACCTTCATATGGGAGTGTGTGAGAATAACTCAATTACAGTGTCCTTTTAAAGAAGGAGTAGTCATGAAGCTTAGACTATCAGATCACTCTGGGCTGGGTTTTGGAGGCTTTTGGTAGTGGGTGTGGGGTTTTTCGTTTTGATTTGTTTTTCAGGTGTTGTTTTCTTTGTAACTAAGAGAAGACACCAGATTCACATGTTTGCTGGTTGAAAGAAGGAGTAGTCATGAAGCTTAGACTATCAGATCACTCTGGGCTGGTTTTTGGAGGCTTTTGGTAGTGGGTGTGGGGTTTTTCGTTTTGATTTGTTTTTCAGGTGTTGTTTCTTTGTAACTAAGAAGACACCAGATTCACATGTGTGCTGGTTGGCAGAGTCTCAGTTCAACCAAGTAGGTGGAACATGGACCCTGCCTTAGGCATGTGGACATGGCTGGTGGCTTGAGCGGGTGGTTTGGGTGTAGGGAGTTTGGCATATTTAAAAATACTTTGAAGACCAAAAGGGGGAAGGGAAAAAAAAAAAAGCAGAGCTGCCAGAGACAAGTGGATGTCTCTTGTGTAGATATCAACTACTCGAAACTGAAGTCTCCCATCCAGTCCTGTGCTTCGGCAGCTCTTAAGGAAGTTGGTAGCGCAGAAGTAACCACTGCGCCATGCCTTGCACAGAGTTTCTTTGTGGGAGCGAATGTGATTTCACCGCAGTTTGTAATTTGTCATCTTCTGCCACACACAGAGGAATCATGATCTCAGCTCAACAGAGTCACCGCGGCAGGGCAATCAAAATCTTGCTGCCGAGTTCTTGAACAGATTTCCTTTCCAAGTGCGGTTCATTTATAGTTTTTACATGCGAGTCTGGGGAAGGAGGATCACAGAGGTGTAAACTGTACAGCTCAGAGTTCAGGTTCCTTACCCTTTTGTAGAGCTAGCTCCTTGTGCTGTGTTTCAGGATTCCCAGGCTTTGCTGCTGTTTTCTGTTGGTATGCAGATCAGGAGTGTTTTCTGGATTTTGCATTTTAAGTGTTCGAACGCAGTCATTTAAGTGATTTTTTTTTAAGTCTTCCAGCTGTGAAATTAATAATCCTTTCTTCTCCCATCTATCCTACCAAGAATTTGTTCATATTTGTGATTTGAACAGATTTTGGTAGAGTTTTGATTACCTGTAGCTATTTATCCATTGGGGTTGCAGCAATACAGGATATGTGCAGGCTACCCGGGCTTCAGCTTTACATCCACTCAGTTGGGAGCAGGTGATCGGTACCGATGCAGGGGAGCGACCTACCGACCCGCCCTGGCCCCTGTAGTGGCCCGGCTGCTGTAGCATGAAACTTAGCGTGGGCTGCAAGCCCCCCGATCACAACGCTCACGAAGTGGGGAGGTGCTGGCCCACAGCAGCGCAGAGGTCAGCTGCGGCGTTCCTGCCGCGGGAAGCCATCCCGGAGAGCTGGCAGGGCTGCCCCAGCTGAGGCTGCGGTAAGCAGCAGCGCCGGCAGCACAAAAGGTGGATTTTCTCTTGTGCCAGGTACATCTGGAAAACTGCCGCCACTTCTAGTGCCCTGCAGTGGTTCAAGGACCGCTTGGGGTTTTCCCTTTTCTGGGAATTGCTGCAGGAAATAATTTAAAAATTGTTTTTCTTCTAAAATCTACAAGAAGTTGTGTTACCTACAATATGGAATCACCTCTGCCTGATGTGATTATGCAAAAGGGGTGTTAAATGTGGTTTAGGGATGGAGGGTTGCTGACTGTATCAGGAATTTACTGTTGAACTGAAGATCTTCGATAGCTACAGCAGTGACTTTCATAACATTTAGGCCAGTTATTTAGATACCAAAGTTTTACAAGTCACGCTAAGTGAATATTGAAACTGTATCTTGTATCAAACGAACAAGCTCTATGCATTAACCTAATTTAAACTGACAGTGTAAAAGGGAGATTGTATTTGCAGTTACAGAACTGAGAGACACTCTGGAGGCCAAGCAGCCTGCTCACAACAATAGCTCCAGCCTGCGCTGACTGTAGTTTTTATATGTAGAACACAGGAAGGTACAAAAGATACGTGATTTTGAAAGGTTGCTTATAAATACATTGTTATAATAAGAGTTGCAGTACGAGTCTTTGAGGGTAGCATTGTTAAAAAATCCATGTGAGAATGTGTTGCAATTTAACCCCAGCTGGTAACTCAGCACCCCTAGACACCACTCCCCCCACCCACCCTGAGAGAACTGGTGGGCTGAGATACAGGCAGTTTAAAGGTAAAGCAAAAGCTGCGCACACAAGCAAAGCAACACAAGGAATTCATTCACCACTTCCCATGGGCAGGCAGGTGCTCAGCCGTCCCCAGGGAAGCAGGGCTCCATCCCGCATAATGGTTACTTGGGAAGACAAACGCCATCACTCCCAAAGTCCCCCCCTTCCTCCTCCTTCCCCCAGCTCTATATGCTGAACGTGACACCACATGGTATGGAACGTCCCTTTGGTCAGTTGGGGTCAGCTGTCCC
>NW_010241042.1:0-1426 GCF_000690775.1 Eurypyga helias | reverse complement strand
AGCAGGAACGAAAACATCCCTGTGTCATCAACGCTGTTTCCAGCACAAATCCAGAGCACAGCCCCACACTAGATACTGTGAAGGGAGTTAACTCTCTCCCAGCCAAAACCAGCACAGAATGTAGGTCCAATTCTTGGAGTTAGGCAACACCTGGTGCCTGGTTTCTGTTGGCACTGCAGGAATTACGTAAATAAAAATATTTATGAATTTGGCTTAGTCCGTGTTTCCTCTGATCCCAGTAAATACTCCAAAACCAAATAGTTTACAAAAAAATAATAGGTAGGAATTGAAACATATAGAATCTGCTTGAATTGTTCATTTTGTAGCTGGTTTTCCTTTTAATTCTCTTCAAAGTGGAGGAATATTTAAATGTAGCAACGGTAGGAGAGTAATTTCCTGAACTCTGCTTAAAGAAACAATGAAAACTGGCTGCTTCAGCCTGTGATCGGCTTCCATGCGATCGGAAGCTGGATGTGCTGGCACGTTGTGACTAGCCTGTAACAGGTCGTAACGGTGGAAGTTCTCAGGTGCCAGTTGCAACAAACCAAACCAACCAATCCATCCTGAAACAACTGGTGACTTAGGGAAAGGATATCCTTCCAGGGAGCATCGTTCTGCCGAAGGAGCCAAGCTTACGTGAACGGTGCCTTACGTTAACTCCAGCCCCGAACCCTGAAAGACAGACTGCGTAGCAGATGAATAATTAAAAGTTTCGTTGCAAAAATAATGACATTTTGACCTTCTCCCTTAACACAGATGACGAGGATGGTATGGACTGCATGGACAATGAGAGGCGGCCGCATTTCCCCCAGTTTTCCTACTCTGCAAGTGGACGAGAATAACTCTTTTGTTCTGCTGCTTCACTGTCATCTTAGGTTTATCACTGAAAACGATTCCTGAGCATCACCACCAGTACTAGATACTCTTTAAGATAGCAGGGGCACTTGCAGAGACCATTCCAAATTGAACAAGTTTCTTTCCCAAACCCGCCTAAAATCCATTTCGGTTTTGCATGAAACGCGAGATGTTCTCCGCCGCGCGCTCCTGCTGTCGCTGCTGCCCGCGGTCCCGGTGCGATAGCAACGTCACGACGTTACTAACCCTTTCTCTGAAGGTAGATGACTCCGCCCGGGCACTGTACACCTTGTGCACAAGTAGCCATCTGTTCTTCCTCGCAGCGGAGGCTGAACAAAACCAACAGGGTTGGGCCGGAAGATGATTCAAAATCGCCGTTAGTCGGAGAAGACTGGTCTCTAACATCCTCTTGCATCTGTTCGTGCTGGTTAGAGCAAGGAGACGCGGGGGTGGTGATGCACCTAGGCAAGGTTTCTGTTAGGCATATCATTACTTGAAGCAGGTCTCTGTCATTAACATCTGGCTGGGATGTGGGAAACGTTTGAGAGAAGGACTTAAACTGTTGATATAT
>NW_010241041.1:4170-4486 GCF_000690775.1 Eurypyga helias | reverse complement strand
CCCTCAGCAGCCAGGAGGGTGTACCAGCCTCGGAGATGTGGCGAGGAGCCCCCTGCACTTTTTCCAAGCGGAGCCGGTTTTGCGAGGGGTTCAAGTGACAGTTTTGAGACCTGGGAAGTGTAGGGCTTCCCAAATTTCCTCCTGGTTTTCTGCCCAGCACCAGCCACCCACCACCTCACTTACCCTGTGCTGCTAACACTGAGCTACTGCCGTGCACCACTGCCCACCCGTGACAGCTGTCACGCTGTGAAGGCCAAGGAGGGATGGAAGGGAGCGATCCTCACCTTGCGCTGTCTCCAGCCCCCGCCCGAGGCGG
>NW_010241041.1:372-4133 GCF_000690775.1 Eurypyga helias | reverse complement strand
GCTCTGACAGCGGGGTGCGTCGTGGGGGGAAAGGAGCTGGGGAGTGGGCCGCAGGAGTGCGCAGCCCCAGCCCCAGAGACTCGTCCGCGGGGTCGCTTCAGGCTGAGAGCTCAGCACAAGGCAGGGGAAGCCAGCACTGCTGCTGCCATTGCCACCCCGGGGGGAGTGGTATTCTGCACACTGCGCTTTTAAGAGGCTTTCTGCCCGTGGGTGTGAGTCTTGGGTGAGCGAAGCCGGGGGGCAGAATGCGTGGCACTGGTGCTACATGGCGTGCGCAGCTGCTGTCTCCCCTGATGGCAGCCCAGGCTTCATCTCATTTGATGTCTTATGCAAATCCTTAGCTCCCCGAGTCCTGGGATTTTCTGCTATTTTCTTTTACTCTCATCTTCAAGTGTCTTGCTCTTAAGGATGTGAAGAAAAGCTAATAAAAGGAACCCAAGTCATCAAGTCTTGCAGATTTTTAAACCAGTCTCATGAGCTGGGGGGGGCAGGGTGAAGGCAGGGATGTAAAGTCACTTGCCAATAGGAACTGAACGGGTTACGGAGGGTGGCTTGCAGGAGCCTAGCAAGAATCGGCTCACAGCCACCATTGTGAGCTTTAACGGGGCTGCTCGGGCAGGGAGGGAAGGCTCGGAGGTGGCTGTCCCCATGCTGGCTGCCCAGAGCCATGTCTCTGCAGGCTGGGTGCCAGGTGGCTGACAGCACCCCGCCGTGCCCGCTTTACCAGCGATTACTGTGCCGCTGTTGCTCCTGCGGTGCCTGGCTCACTCTCTTAATTACCCCAGCAGATCAATGAGGCCTCGGCGCTTCCTTGGGAGCGGGCGGATGTGAGCCTGGTGACTCGATGAATGGGGCTGAGCACTGCTCTTTGCAAACCATGACAGAGCAGTGGGGTAAGCGGAGGAGGCAGCAGTGCAGACAGGGAGCAGCAGGGCTGGGTGCAAGGGATCTGTGTCCTAAGAAGCCCCAGCAAGGCCGGTGGCTCTGGAGCAAGGGGCTGAGCATCCTGCAGGATTGAGCCCTTTGAGACTGTCTGTCTCGGGGGGGTGCAAGTGGCAGAGCAAGAGGTGCCATGGGCACCTGCGTGAATTCACATAAGCACAGCTCAGCTGAGTCAATCCCCTTCAGAAACTGAACTGCACTTAGCCTCTGCCCAGACTCTTTTAAGTGGCCTTAATTTGATAAAGCTTTCCCACGTTTAATGAGAAGGTGACTCAGTCACTAAGTTTGACGTTCATTTCCCTCCAAAAGGTATCTGCAGGGAGCTCAAGACCTGTCACCACCGCTCCTTGCTCCCGCTGTGCCCCAGGGACCAGACCCCTGTGGCTGGGCATGCCCCACAGCTCTGTCACCGATGGGTATCGCTCTGCCTGGCGCAGATGTCGGGTGCTGCTTTTTTTCTGGGCTTCAGCTCAGTATTTACAGTGGGTAGTGCCAGAGCCCATCCAGAGTGCTGTGCTTTCCCACGGCACCCAGCAAATACCACCAGAGCCTCTCCCCAGTGCACACTTTGCAGTTTATGTATCTCTAGATCTGTTCCTGCAGCATGAAAGGGCAGAAATCAATGATAATGTCCCTGACAATTAGCTAACATCTTAATTATCGAACTCAGCCTGATTAGTGGTGGAGTGTGTGGCTCCAGAGATGCCATTGGCATGGAAGCAAGCAGGACCTCGGCATAACCCTGCAGGATATTGTTGCTGTCACCATCACCTCTAAGGGCAGTAGAGAAAGGCTTTTGCAGCTTACCCAAGCTGCCTGCCGGGCACTCAAGCACAGAATCACAGAATGGTTTGAGTTGGAATAGACCTTAAAGATCATCTAGTTAGAACCCCCCTGCATCCCTGTCCACACCTTGCACCATTCTGCCTTGAGTGTCTCGCGCTGTTTTGGATGAAGACACCCACCGCAGAAGAAATCCCATGCCCTCTGAAGCTGAAGGGTGGGAAGGCATCTCTCAAAATTGCAACCAGCTGTTCTTAAGATGCAGCCCATGATGAGTGACAGTCTGGGCTGTGCATCGGCCGTCACCGGAGGGATGACGGGGTGTTCTGCTGTGGGCAGCAGGGAGAACATTAACATGCTGGAAGTTTTCCAACTTGTATAATGAGAAACCATAAATAAAAAAATTAAAAATAATAATTTAAAAAAAAACCCCAAACTGCCCCCCGAAAGAGTAGTCAGATAATTCTCATCAAATCGTTATTCTTTTCGATCAAGGAAAAGTGATTAGAAACTTATTTCCAGCTCTAGTAGTAAGGTCAAGGGGGTTACTTGTTCCCAAAGAGCTTTGCTCTCCGTGACATCCCAGGAGGATGCTGGTGTGAGCAGGCAGAGCTGCACCCTGATAACATTGCCCCCAACCCTGCAGAGCAGCGGCAGCAGCCCCCCAGCAAAACCAGAGCCCTCCCCCATCCTCCTGCTGTGCGGACTATATGGTGCAATTTCTGCATGTACTTATTTTATATAACCCCCGATCAACGCAAGCAAATAAATTAGCTCAGCTAACGATGGAGCAGGAAAGCTGCTCCTGGGGGATAAGTTTCCCCCGTGCAGGTTCTTCTGCCTGCGGTAGCTTGCCTGTTCCTGCCTGACTTGGGGCTTCAAGTTTCTGTCGGCAGGGATGCTCGTGTGCGTCAGCGCGTGTCCCCAAGCAAGAGCCTGACTCAGAGGTGCCAGCACTCAGGGTGTAAATAAGAGGCAGGTGTAATTATGAGCTCATTCAGCAAGGTTGGAAACTTTGTGGCTTTATGGGAGTCTGCATGCCAGGAGGATGCTTTCACTGATTTGCACCAGTCAAGCACTGGAAATACCCAATTTCAACTATTTTTATTGCTCTGTAGTAAAGCACGAGGTAGCCTCAAGGAAACATCTTGCATTCAGCCATGAATCTCAGAATAAGCTCCCCAGGGAAGGCGGCAGAGCAGGCTGAAATGGTTGCTAGCCGGTCTAGGGACTGTAGCCCAAAGGAAGAGGTGGCCCGAGGTGGCCCAATGTGCCTCCATCCCTAATAGCTGTCCCCATGGTGGTCACCCAGAAGAGGTTTGCTGCCTTGGGCTGTGGTGCTGGGAGGGAAGGTGGGGGAGAGGGTTTGGAGGGGAAGGACAGCACGGGAAGACCTTCTTGGGGAAGGCATGTGGTAGTGGCAAGGGGCTGGTCAGTGGTGGTGAGAAGCTCTTAGCACCCAAGATGGTTTGCTGGAAGAGACAGCACCTGGTTCCCCACCAAAAATTCGCTCTGTGCTTTGAGTGGAAGGAAGCATGCCCCCACGTCCTCCTGATTTACACCAGGAAAGCCTTGGCAAGGGCAGCTGGGTGACTGGTGTGAGACCATCCCTACCAGTCTGTGGCAGTATGAAGCAGTGATGGATGAGGCCAGTCTCCCGTGGCACTCGTGGTGAAGCATCCCCTTGGCTTTACAGACCTGGGCAGAGGGAGAGGGGCCAGCCAGGGAGCAGCTCCTACCCCCTGGCCCAGCCCTACCACCTAAAAGCCAGACAGGGGACAAGGAGATCAGCCGTGCCAAGCCTGTCTGTGGTGCAACAGGCAGGCTACCTAGCACACTGGCTATTTAAGCAAGGGGTTTTGCTGGCACAGCCATATTTAATGCTGCAAGCAGTGTGTTTCCATGAGCAGGTTTTGGAGAGATGCTGTTCAAGGGGTGCTTTTGCCTCGGCTTCTCAGCTGAGAGCCAGAGTGCTGCTTTGCTCCCTGCTATGTAGGAGAGGGACCAAGTGACAGAGGGTTTAGCCCATGATTGGC
>NW_010241041.1:0-355 GCF_000690775.1 Eurypyga helias | reverse complement strand
AGCCCATCCATAAGGTTTGCTGCCAGGCTCTGGCTTCCACCATGCCCTCCCAGGTACAGCAGCTTGTCCCAGCTCCCTGGGTCACCCCGTCCAGCACAGCAGCAGGACCCGTGGTTGCAAGGCAGTGGGGGGCCAGGAGGGTTTAATCCTGAGCCTTGTGTGCTCCTTCAGTCCCCAGACCTCCTCAATTTTAATTGCATCCCCCAGATATTCCTGGGGAGGAGAGCAAGGTGTTTGCCTGCTTCAGTCAGCTGCTGCATCCCGGCTGCCTGCTTCCCCTGGCCCAGCTTTGGTTGCAGGCAGGGAAGCAGGCAGAGAGGATTTCAGAGCAGGCGAAGTGCCTCAGCTGCTCAGC